>NW_017201092.1:0-6800 GCF_001704415.2 Capra hircus | reverse complement strand
TTTGGAGGTTGCTTTGACTTCCCCTGGGAGGGTAGGATCCCTCCCTGGGTGCAGGGCCTCAGGGGCCATTGCCGCTGAGAAAATGCCCTCTAAGCCAGACCTTTCCAGCCTTGTATGACTCAGCACGGAGGAGACTGGAAAAGCTCTCTTCCTTGGAGGAAGGAAAGGCAGCCCAGAGAGTGTGTTTCACACCTGTATCTTGCAGCAAGTGTTTGGCGTCTCAGACGTCAGACCTCCAGGCCTGCTCCAACGGCCTCAGTTCCAGAGTCAGGGCCGTGTGTCTCCCTGCATTTTCTGAGCCTTGGAACACATTCCTAGGTCAGAACAGTCCTGCCCATGGGGAAGGAGGCTGCGGGAGTGTGTCTGAGGGGTCGGGTGCCATGCTGGGGTCCAATAGACCGGTACCTCCAATAGACCCAGGACAACAGCGGTGGGGCTCCCCTGGCTTCCGAAATGCCAAAGCGAGAAGCAAAGCTAGCTCTATCAGAAGGAAGAAAAGAGCAATCGGATGGATGTTCAGGCTGTTGCTGGGCCGCACCACTTCAGGGTCCCCCGAGAGGAACAGGCGCCCTGTGGCCCCTAGGTCCGATATGCAGGTTAACACACAGGGTGTGTCCCCATAGGAGCCAAGAATTTTCCTGACAGACCTAGGCTCACTAGAGCTCTCCTACAGGGCAAAAGGGGTAGAACAGACTGTGGATGTGACTCTGCCTTTCCCAGCGAGCATGGGGCCCTCCCTACGGCCCGGGCTCCAGGGAAAATTGTCCTTGAAAATGACCTCCAAGAAGCGCTTTTCCAGCAGGCTGGGATGCAGAGTTCAGGATGCGGGGAAAGTGATCGTCCTTCAGGGAAGAAGAGGCAGCCACCCAGTGTGTGTTTGCAAGCCTGTATTTGGAAGAAACTGGTTAGCTCTTCAAGGGGAGACCTCCAGGTCTGCTCAGAGGACCGAAATTCCAGAGGCAGCACCATGCATCCCCCTGTCCTTTCTGAGCCTTGGAAAGACATTCCTAGCTTATAGCGGTATTGCTCATGAAGAAGCAGGATGCAGGAATGTGTCAGACATGACTGGGTGCCTTCCTGGGTTCAGCTCCGTGAGGGGCCTTTCCACTCAAAGTAGGTCCCATGCCTCCTTGGGGAGGAAGTGGGGCCCGCTTGCCTCCAAATTGCCAAAGGCTGGAACAAAGCTAGTTCTATCAGAGGTAAGAAAAGAGCAATTGGATGGATGTGGAAGCTGTTGCTGGGCCGCACTGCTTCAGGCCCCCCACCCCTCCGCCCCCGAGAGAAACAGGCGCCCTGTGGCCCCTAGGTCCTGGATGCAGTTTCACACATAGAATGTGTCCCCATAGGAGCCAAGAATTTTCCTGACAGACCTAGGCTCACTAGAGCTCTCCTACAGAGCAAAGGGGATGGGACAGATGTGTGGCTGTGGCTCTGCCTTTCCCTGGGAGTGTGGAGCCGCTCCCTATGGCCCCGGGCTCCAGGGGAAGTTGCCCCTGAATAATGACCTCCAAGAAGCGCTTTTCCAACTGGCTGAGACGTGGAGTTCTCAGGATGCAGGGAAAGCGAGTGTCCTTCGGGGAAGCAAAGGCAGTCACCTGTTATCATGACTTACTAGAATAGTAGGTACCTTCTCCGGTTGGGCAGAGGCCTTCCCTACCTGATCTGAAAAAGAAAATGAAGTAGCTCGCTGATTTGAGAAATAATTCCCAGACTTGGGTTTCCAACCAGTATAGAATCCGACAATGGCCCTGTCTTTGTAGCCGCGTTAATTAACAGGTATGTGAAGCTCTAAATATCAGTGGAAATTACATACAGCATATAGGCCCCAGTGTTCTGGAATGGTGGAAAGAAACAACCAAACTCTTGAAGAGACACTTTCAAAATGGATCATAGAGACTGACTGTACGTGGATGGGCTTGCTTCCGGCAGACTTACTCATATTACGGGTAACCGCACGTTCCCACAGTTGTTGTCCTTATGAAATTTTCTATGGGAGACCCCCTCCCACAGTGAGGCAGGTGTTAGCAGATTTGCCACAAGTAAGGGGGTGGGATTTCACAGCAGATGGAACAATTAGGTAAGGTAATAAATCAGGTAACTAAGTTTGTATAAAAAAGAATATCATTCCCCCTTGAGGAACAGATTCATGAATTTGTGCTCAGTGATCAGGTGTGGCTCAATGACTGGAAACACAATTCCTTGGCCTGACATCGGAAAGGTCCTTATACTGTTGTTTTAGCCACAATTCTGAAAGAGATGGGAATACCAGACCACCTAACCTGCCTCTTGAGAAATCTGGATGAAGGTCAGGAAGCAACAGTTAGAGCAGGACATGGAACAACAGACTGGTTCCAAAAAGGAAAAGGAGTATGTCAAGGCTGTATATTGTCACCCTGTTTATTTAACTTCTATGCAGAGTACATCATGAAAAATGCTGGGATGGAAGATACATAAGCTGGAATCAAGATTGCCGGTAGAAATATCAATCAACTTAGATATGCAGATGACACCACCATTATGGCAGAACGTGAAGAGGAACGGGTATGTCGGGGAACTTCTTGAGTTGCAGCAAGGGTGTGAAGGACCCTTTGGAAGTTCCAGAGGTTAGGTGTGGTTAGTCTCGAGATGCCTCAGCGGAAATGGGCCTCATGTCGCCTGGAATGGAGAGGCTCCTGGATATTCCCGAGTTTCAGCAGGTGCTCTCGAGTTACGACGGGGATTCAGGGACCCGCTCTGGCGGCCGCAGGAAAGGCCAGTTATCATGCGTGTTGCTAGGGGGCCTCTCGTGATTCCTCTCCCGTCGATGCCGGGGCCTAAGACCTTGTGTGGAGTCGGGGCCGGAAGCTGAGGATTCCTCTCCAGTGCTGACATGGATTTTGGGGTACTTCTGGAGTCTCCACAAAGGAGTCAGGCCTCGTCTCGAGTGGGGGCATGAGCGTGCCCTTTCCTCCCATGCTGTAGCAGCAGTGTCACGCTTCCCCTTGCGTGGACCAAGGGATCTGTGGCTTTCCCTCGAGTCTTTCCCACGAGGCTTTCCCACAGGGCTGTCCCACGTGTCACGGTGGTGTGAGTCGATCCTCGGCGTGAAAGCCGAGGCAGTGCAGGGAAAACAGGTTCCTGTGGAACGGACTGAGATATCTGGGGGAGTCTTGGAATGGTGGCACGACCCTGCAGTTCCTCTCCCCTTTCCTTTGGAGAGCGCCTCCTCTTGAGATGCGATGGGAATGCCGGGAATTCTTTCCCGACCAAGCAGGGAAAGGATCCGTCCTCTCGAGCTACGAGCCGGAAACGGAGCTCCTCTGGATGTGGCCGGGACCCTCGTGCTTCCTCTTGAGTGGAGACGGGTATGTCGGGGAACTTCTTGAGTTGCAGCATGGCTGTGAAAGACTCTTTGGAAGTTCCAGAGGTCAAGTGTGATTAGCCTCGAGACACCTCAGTGGAAACGGGCCTCATCTCGCCTGCAGGGGAGAACCTCCTGGATTTTACCGAGTTGTGGCAGGTGCTCTTGACTTACGACGGGGACCTCATGGACCCGCTCTGGTGACCTCAGGAAAGGCCAGTCCCCATGCGAGTTGCTAGAGGGCCTGTCGCTGTTCCTCTCCCGTCGATGCCAGGGCCTAAGACCTTGTGTGGAGTCGGGCCGGAACCTGAGGATTCCTCTCCAGGCTGACATGGCATCTTGGGGTACTTCTGGAGTCTCCCCAGGGGAGTCAGTCCTCGTCTCGAGTGGGGGCATGCACGTGCGCTTTCCTCCCGAGCTGTAGCAGCAGTGTCACGCTTCCCGTCGCGTGGATCAAGGGATCTGTGGCTTTCCCTCGAGGCGATCCCACGAGGCTTTCCCACAGTGGCATGCCACGTGGGACAGCCTCGGTGGGACAGCCTCGAGGGAAAGCCACAGATCCCTTGATCCACGCGACGGGAAGCGTGACACTGCTGCTACAGCTCGGGAGGAAAGCGCACGTGCATGCCCCCACTCGAGACGAGGACTGACTCCCCTGGGGAGACTCCAGAAGTACCCCAAGATGCATGTCAGCCCTGGAGAGGAATCCTCAGGTTCCGGCCCCGACTCCACACAAGGTCTTAGGCCCTGGCATCGACGGGAGAGGAACAGCGACAGGCCCTCTAGCAACTCGCATGGGGACTGGCCTTTCCTGAGGTCACCAGAGCGGGTCCATGAGGTCCCCGTCGTAAGTCAAGAGCACCTGCCACAACTCGGTAAAATCCAGGAGGTTCTCCCCTGCAGGCGAGATGAGGCCCGTTTCCACTGAGGTGTCTCGAGGCTAATCACACTTGACCTCTGGAACTTCCAAAGAGTCTTTCACAGCCATGCTGCAACTCAAGAAGTTCCCCGACATACCCGTCTCCACTCAAGAGGAAGCACGAGGGTCCCGGCCACATCCAGAGGAGCTCCGTTTCCGGCTCGTAGCTCGAGAGGACGGATCCTTTCCCTGCTTGGTCGGGAAAGAATTCCCGGCATTCCCATCGCATCTCAAGAGGAGGCGCTCTCCAAAGGAAAGGGGAGAGGAACTGCAGGGTCGTGCCACCATTCCAAGACTCCCCAGATATCTCAGTCCGTTCCACAGGAACCTGTTTTCCCTGCACTGCCTCGGCTTTCACGCCGAGGATCGACTCACACCACCGTGACACGTGGGACAGCCCTGTGGGAAAGCCTCGTGGGAAAGACTCGAGGGAAAGCCACAGATCCCTTGGTCCACGCAAGGGGAAGCGTGACACTGCTGCTACAGCATGGGAGGAAAGGGCACGCTCATGCCCCCACTCGAGACGAGGCCTGACTCCTTTGTGGAGACTCCAGAAGTACCCCAAAATCCATGTCAGCACTGGAGAGGAATCCTCAGCTTCCGGCCCCGACTCCACACAAGGTCTTAGGCCCGGCATCGACGGGAGAGGAATCACGAGAGGCCCCCTAGCAACACGCATGATAACTGGCCTTTCCTGCGGCCGCCAGAGCGGGTCCCTGAATCCCCGTCGTAACTCGAGAGCACCTGCTGAAACTCGGGAATATCCAGGAGCCTCTCCATTCCAGGCGACATGAGGCCCATTTCCGCTGAGGCATCTCGAGACTAACCACACCTAACCTCTGGAACTTCCAAAGGGTCCTTCACACCCTTGCTGCAACTCAAGAAGTTCCCCGACATACCCGTTCCTCTTCACGTTCTGCCATAATGGTGGTGTCATCTGCATATCTAAGTTGATTGATATTTCTACCGGCAATCTTGATTCCAGCTTATGTATCTTCCATCCCAGCATTTTTCATGATGTACTCTGCATAGAAGTTAAATAAACAGGGTGACAATATACAGCCTTGACATACTCCTTTTCCTTTTTGGAACCAGTCTGTTGTTCCATGTCCTGCTCTAACTGTTGCTTCCTGACCTTCATCCAGATTTCTCAAGAGGCAGGTTAGGTGGTCTGGTATTCCCATCTCTTTCAGAATTGTGGCTAAAACAACAGTATAAGGACCTTTCCGATGTCAGGCCAAGGAATTGTGTTTCCAGTCATTGAGCCACACCTGATCACTGAGCACAAATTCATGAATCTGTTCCTCAAGGGGGAATGATATTCTTTTTTATACAAACTTAGTTACCTGATTTATTACCTTACCTAATTGTTCCATCTGCTGTGAAATCCCACCCCCTTACTTGTGGCAAATCTGCTAACACCTGCCTCACTGTGGGAGGGGGTCTCCCATAGAAAATTTCATAAGGACAACAACTGTGGGAACGTGCGGTTACCCGTAATATGAGTAAGTCTGCCGGAAGCAAGCCCATCCACGTACAGTCAGTCTCTATGATCCATTTTGAAAGTGTCTCTTCAAGAGTTTGGTTGTTTCTTTCCACCATTCCAGAACACTGGGGCCTATATGCTGTATGTAATTTCCACTGATATTTAGAGCTTCACATACCTGTTAATTAACGCGGCTACAAAGACAGGGCCATTGTCGGATTCTATACTGGTTGGAAACCCAAGTCTGGGAATTATTTCTCAAATCAGCGAGCTACTTCATTTTCTTTTTCAGATCAGGTAGGGAAGGCCTCTGCCCAACCGGAGAAGGTACCTACTATTCTAGTAAGTCATGATAACAGGTGACTGCCTTTGCTTCCCCGAAGGACACTCGCTTTCCCTGCATCCTGAGAACTCCACGTCTCAGCCAGTTGGAAAAGCGCTTCTTGGAGGTCATTATTCAGGGCAACTTCCCTGGAGCCCGGGGCCATAGGGAGCGGCTCCACACTCCCAGGGAAAGGCAGAGCCACAGCCACACATGTCCCATCCCCTTTGCTCTGTAGGAGAGCTCTAGTGAGCCTAGGTCTGTCAGGAAAATTCTTGGCTCCTATGGGGACACATTCTATGTGTGAAACTGCATCCAGGACCTAGGGGCCACAGGGCGCCTGTTTCTCTCGGGCGGAGGGGTGGGGGGCCTGAAGCAGTGCGGCCCAGCAACAGCTTCCACATCCATCCAATTGCTCTTTTCTTACCTCTGATAGAACTAGCTTTGTTCCAGCCTTTGGCAATTTGGAGGCAAGCGGGCCCCACTTCCTCCCAAGGAGGCATGGGACCTACTTTGAGTGGAAAGGCCCCTCACGGAGCTGAACCCAGGAAGGCACCCAGTCATGTCTGACACATTCCTGCATCCTGCTTCTTCATGAGCAATACCGCTATAAGCTAGGATGTCTTTCCAAGGCTCAGAAAGGACAGGGGAGATGCATGGTGCTGCCTCTGGAATTTCGGTCCTCTGAGCAGACCTGGAGGTCTCCCCTTGAAGGAGCTAACCAGTTTCTTCC
>NW_017201091.1:0-6801 GCF_001704415.2 Capra hircus | reverse complement strand
CACAGATCCCTTGATCATCGCGAAGGAAGCGTGACACTGCTGCTACAGTCGGGAGGAAAGCGCACGTGCATGCCCCACTCGAGACGAGGACTGACTCCCCTGGGGAGATTCAGAAGTACCCCAAGATCCATGTCAGCACTGAGAGGAATCCTCAGGTTCTGGCACCGAATCCACAAAGGTCTTAGGCCCCGCATCGACGGGAGAGGAATACCGAGAGGCCCCGAGCAACTCCATGGGGACTGGCCTTTCCTGAGGCCACCAGAGCGTCCCTGAGGTACCCGTCGTAAGTTGAGAGCACCTGCCGCAACTCGAGAAAATCCAGGAGGTTCTCCCCTCCAGGCGAGATGAGGCCCATTTCCGCTGAGGAGTCTCGAATCTTATCACACCTAAGCTCTGGAACTTCCAAAGGGTCCTTCACACACTTGCTGCAATTCAAGAAGATCCCCGACATACCAGTCTCCACTCGAGAGGAAGCACGAGAGTTCCGCCCACATCCAGAGGAGCCCCGTTTCCGCTCCTAGCTCGAGAGGGATCCTTTCCCTGCGTGGTCGGGAAAGAATCCCGGTGTTTCCCGTCACATCTCAAGGGAGGTGCTCTCCACAGGAAAGGCGAGAGGAACTCCAGGGTGTGCCACCATTCCCAGAGCCCCCCAGATGTCTCAGTCCATTCCAGGGAAACCTGTTTTCACTGCACTGCCTCGACTTTTCAATCGAGGAAAGACTCACACACCACGGCACGGGGGACAGCCCTTGGGAATTCCTCATGAAAAAGCATCGTGGGAAAGCCTCCAGATAAAGCCACAGATCCTGATCCCGCGAAGGGAAGCGTGACACTGCTGCTACAGCTCTGGAGGAAAGTGCACATACATGCCCCCAATAGAGATGAGGACTGACTCACCTGGGAGACTCCAGAAGTACCCAAGAACCATGTAAGCACTGGAGAGTTATTCTCAGGTTCCGGCACCGACTCCACACAAGGTCTTAGGCCGGCATCGGGGAGAGGAATCCGAGAGGCCCCGAGCAACTCGCATGGGGACTGGCCTTTCCTGAGGCCACCAGAGCGGGTCCCTGAGGTCCCCGTCGTAAGTCGAGAGCACCTGCCGCAACTCGAGAAATCCAGGAGGTTCTCCCCTCCAGGCGAGATGAGGCCCATTTCGCTGAGGGGGCTCGAGGGCTAATCACATCTAACCTCTGGAACTTCGAAAGGGTCCTTCACACCCTTGCTGCAACTCAAGAAGTTCCCCGACATACCCGTCTCCACTGGAGAGGAAGAACGAGAGTCCCGCTCACATACAAAGGAGCGCCGATTCCGCCTCCTAGCTCGACAGAGGGATCCTTTCCCTGCGTGGTCGGGAATGAATTCCCTGTGTTCCCCTTGCATCCCAAGTGGAGGCGCTCTCCACAGGAGAGGCGAGAGGAACTCCAGGGTCGTGCCACCATTCCCAGAGTCCCCCAGATGTCTCAGTCCATTCCAGGACACCTGTTTTCCCTGCTCTGCCTCAACTTTCAAGCCGAGGATCGACTCACAGCACGGTGGCACCTGGGACAGCCCTGTGGAAAGCCACGTGGGAAAGCCGCATGGGAAAGCCTCGAGGGAAAGCCACAGATCCCTTGATCCACGCGAAGGGAAGCGTGACACTGCTGTTACAGCTCGGGAGGAAAGCGCACGTGCATGCCCCACTCGAGCCGAGGACTGACTCCCCTGGGGAGACTCCAGTAGTACCCCAAGATCCATGTCAGCACTGCAGAGGAATTCTCAGGTTCCGGCACCGACTCCACACAAGGTCTTAGGCCCCGGCATCGACGGGAGAGGAATCCCGAGAGGCCCGCGAGCAACTCGCATGGCACTGGCCTTTCCTGAGGCCACCAGAACGGGGTCCCTGAGGTCCCCGTCGTAAGTCGAGACCACCTGCCACAACTCGTGAAAATCCAGGAGGTTCTCCCTCCAGGGAGATGAGGACCATTTCCGCTGAGGCGTCTCGAGGCTAATCACACCTAACCTCTGGAACTTCCAAAGGGTCCTTCACACCCTTTCTGCAACTCAAGAAGTTCCCCGACATACCCGTCTCCACTCGAGAGGAAGCACGAGAGTCCCGCCCACATCCAGAGGAGCCCCGTTTCCGCCTGCTAGCTCGAGAGGTGGAATCCTTTCCCTGCGTGATCGGCAAAGAATTCCAAGCGTTCCATCGCATCTCAAGAGGAGGCGCTCTCCACAGGAAAGGCGAGAGGAACTCCAGGGTCGTGCCACCATTCCAGAGTCCCCAAGATGTCTCAGTCCATTCCAGGGAAACCTGTTTTCCCTGCACTGCCTCGACTTTCAAGCCGACGATCGAACTACACCACGGTGGCACGTGGGACAGCCCTGTGGGAAAGCCTCGTGGGAAAGCCTCGATGGAAAGCCACAGATCCCTTGATCCACGCGAAGGGAAGCGTGACACTGCTGCTACAGCTCGGGAGGAAAGCGCACGTGCATGCCCCCATTCAAGACGAGGACTGACTCCCCTGGGGAGACTCAAGAAGTACCCCACGATCCATGTCAGCACTGGAGAGGAATCCTCCGGTTCCGGCACCGACTCCACACAAGGTCTTAGGCCCGGCATCGAAGGGAGAGGAATCCGGAGAGGCCCCGAGCAACTCACATGGGGACTGGCCTTTCCTGAGGCCACCAGAGCGGGTCCCTGAAGTCCCCGTCGTAAGTCGAGAGCACCTGCTGCAATTCGAGGAAATCCAGGAGGTTCTCCCCTCCAGGCAAGATGAGGCCCATTTCCGCTGAGGCGTCTCGAGGCTAATCACACCTAACCTCTGGAACTTCCAAAGGGTCCTTCACACCCTTGATGCAACTCAAGAAGTTCCCCGACATACCCGTCTCCACTCGAGAGGAAGCACGAGAGTCCCGCCCACATCCAGAGGAGCCCGTTTCCGCTTTCGCTCGAAAGGAGGGTCCTTTCCCTGCGTGGTCGGGAAAGAATTCCCGGCGTTCCCGTCGCAACTCAAGAGGAGGCGCTTTCCACAGGAAAGGCGAGAGGGACTCCAGGGTCGTGCCACCATTCCCAGAGTCCGCCAGATTTCTCAGTCCATTCCAGGGAAACCTGTTTTCCCTGCACTGCCTCGACTTTCAAGCCGAGGATCGACTCACACCACGGTGGCACGTGGGACAGACCTGTGGGAAAGCCTCATGGAAAGCCTCATGGGAAAGCCTCGAGGGAAAGCCATAGATCGCTTGATCCACGAGAAGGGAAGCGTGACACTGCTGCTACAGCTCGGGAGGAAAGCGCACGTGCCTACCCCACTCGAGACGAGGACTGACTCCCCTGGGGAGACACCAGAAGCCCCCAAGATCCATGTCAGCACTGGAGAGGAATCCTCAGGTTCCGACACCGACTCCACACAAGGTCTTAGGCCCCGGCATTGACGGGAGAGGAAACCGAGAGGCCCCCGAGCAACTCGCATGGGGACTGGCCTTTCCTGAGGCCACCAGAGCGGGTCCCTGAGGTCCCCATCGTAAGTCGAGAGCACCTGCCGCCACTTGAGAAAAACCAGGAGGTTCTCCCCTCCATTCTAGATGAGGCTCATTTCCGATGAGGCGTCTCGAGGCTAATCACACCTAACTCTGGAACTTCCAAAGGGTCCTTCACACCCTTGCTGCAACTCAAGAAGTTCCCTGACATACCCGTCTCCACTCGAGAGGAAGCACGATTGTCCCGCCCACATCCAGAGGAGCCCCGTTTCCGCCTCCTAGCTCGAGAGGAGGGATCCTTTCCCTACATGTGGGGAAAGAATTTCCGGCGTTGCCGTCACATCTCAAGAGGAGCCGCTCTCCACAGGAAAGGCGAGAGGAACTCCAGGGTGTCCACCATTCCCAGAGTCCCCAGATGTCTCAGTCCATTCCAGGGAAAAACTGTTTTCCCTGCACTGCCTCGACTTTCAAGCCGAAGATGCATTCACACCACGGTGGCACATGGGACAGCCCTGTGGGAAAGCCTCGAGGGAAAGCCTCGTGGGAAAGCCTGGAGGAAAGGCACAGATCCCTTGATCCACGCGATGTGAAGCGTGACACTGCTGCTACAGCTTGGAGGAAAGCGCACGTGCATGCCCCCACTCGAGACGAGGACTGACTCCCCTGGGGAGACTCCAGAAGTACCCCAAGATCCATGTCAGCACTGGAGAGGAGTCCTCAGGTTCCGGCACCGACTCCACACAAGGTCTTAGGCCCCGGCATCTACGGGAGAGGAATCCCGAGAGGCCCCGAGCAACTTGCATGGGCACTGGCCTTTCCTGAGGCCACCAGAACGGGTCCCTGAGGTCCCCGTCGTAAGTCGAGAGCACCTGCCGCAACTCGAGAAAATCCAGGAGGTTCTCCCCTCCAGGCGAGATGAGGCCCATTTCCGCACAGACGTCTCGAGGCTAATCACACCAGCCTCGGGAAATTCCAAAGGGTCCTTCACACCCTTGCTGCAGCTCAAGAAGATCCCCGACATACCCGTCTCCTCTCGAGAGGAAGCACGAGAGTCCTGCCCACATCCAGAGGAGCCCCGATTTCGCCTCAAAGCTCAAGAGCAGGGATCCTTTCCCTGCGTGTGCGGGAAAGAATTCCCGGCGTTCCCGTCACATCTGAAGTGGAGGCACTCTCCACAGGAAAGGCGAGAGGAACTCCAGGGTCGTGCCACCATTCCCAGATTTCCCCAGATGTCTCAGTCCATTCCAGGGAAAACTGTTTTCCTTGCACTGCCTCGACTTTCAAGCCGAGGATCGACTCACACCACGGTGGCACGTGGGACAGTCCTGTGGGAAAGCCTCGTGGGAAAGCCTCGAGGGAAAGCCACAGATCCCTTGATCTACTCGACGGGAAGCGTGACACTGCTGCTACAGCTCGGGAGGGTATCGAACTGCATGCCCACACTCGAGACGAGCACTGACTCCCCTGGGGAGACTCCTGAAGTACCCCAAGATCCATGTCAGCACTGCAGATGAATCCTCAGATTTCGGCACCAACTCCACACAAGGTCTTAGGCCCCGACATCGAAGGTAGAGGAATAACGAGAAGCCCCAAGCATCTCGCATGGGGACCGGCCTTTGCTGAGGCCACCAGAACGGGTCCCTGAGGTCCCTTTCGTAAGTCGAGAGCACCTGCCCCAACTCGAAAAAATCCAGGAGGTTCTCCCCTCCAGGCGAGATGAGGCCCATTTCCACTGAGGCGTCTCGAGGTTAATCACACCTAACCTCTGGAACTTCCAAAGGGTCCTTCACACCCTTGCTGCAACTCAAGAAGTTCCCCGACATAACCGTCTCCACTGGAGAGGAAGCACGAGAGTCCCGCCCACATCCAGAGGAGCACCGTTTATGCCTCTTAGCTCGAGAGGATGGATCCTTTCCCTGCGTGGTTGGGAAAGAATTGCCTGCATTCCCGTCGCATCTCATGAGGAGGCGGTCTCCTCAGGAAAGGCGAGAGGAACTCAAGACTCGTGCCACCATTCCCAGAGTCCCCAGATGTCTCAGTCCATTCCAGGGAATACTGTTTTCCCTGCACTGCCTCGATTTCATGCCGAGGATCGACTCACACCACGGTGGCACGTGGGACAGCCCTGTGGGAAAGCCTCCTGGGAAAGCCTCATGTGATAGCCTCAAGGGAAAGACACTGATCCCTTGATCCACTCGACGGGAAGCGTGACACTGCTGTTACAGCTGGGGAGGGAATCGAACTGCATGCCGCCACTCGAGACGAGGACTGACTCCCCTGGGGGACACTAGAAGTACCCCAAGATCCATGTCAGCAGTGGAGAGGAATCCTCAGGTTGCGTCACCGACTCCACTCAAAGTCTTAGGCTCGGCATCGACGGTAGAGGAATTCCGAGCGGCCCCCAAACATCTCGAATGGGGACTGGCCTTTACTCAGGCCACCAGAGCGGGTCCCTGAGGTCCCCGTCGTAAGTCGACAGCACCTGCCGCACCTCGAGAAAATCCAGGAGGTTCTCCCTCCAGGCGAGATGAGGCCCTTTCTGCTGAGGCGTCTCGAGGTTAATCACACCTAACCTCTGGAACTTCCAAAGGGTCCTTCACACCCTTGCTGCAACTCAAGAAGTTCCCCGACATAACCGTCTCCACTGGAGAGGAAGCACGACAGTCCGCCCACATCCAGAGGAGCCCCGTTTCTGCCTCATAGCTCGAGAGGATGCATCCTTTCCCTGCGTGGTCTGGAAAGAATTCCTGGAGTTCCCGTCCCATCTAAAGAGGAGGCGCTCTCCACAGGAAAGGCGAGAGGAACTCCAGGGTCGTGCCACCATTCCCAGAGTTCCCCAGATGTCTAAGTCCATTCAAGGGAAACCTGTTTTCCCTGCACTGTCTCGACTTCAGCAGAGGATCAACTCACACCACGGTGGCACGTGGGACAGCCTGTGGAAAGCCTCGTGGAAAGCCTCGAGGGAAAGCCTCAAGGAAAGACACAGATCCCTTGATCCACTCGCCGGAAGCGTGACAAATGCTGCTACAATCGGGAGGAAAGCGCACGAGCATGCCCCACTCGAGACGAGGACTGACTCCCCTGGGGAGACTTCAGAAGTACCCCAAGATCCATGTCAGCACTGGAGAGGAATCTCAGGTTCGGCACCGAATCCACACAAAGGTCTTAGGCCCGGCATCGAGAGGAGAATACCAGAGGCCCCGAGCAACTCCATGGGACTGGCCTTTCCTGAGGCCACCAGAGCGGGTCCCTGAGGTACCCGTCGTAAGTTGAGAGCACTGCCGCAACTCGAGAAATCCAGGAGGTTCTCCCCTCCAGGCGAGATGAGGCCCATTTCCGCTGAGG
>NW_017201090.1:0-19244 GCF_001704415.2 Capra hircus | reverse complement strand
TCGACCACAGACTGAAGTGAACTTAGCAGCAGCAAAGCAGCATATGACTGTAATGGCAGAAAGCTAAAGCCTATCTCCCTCTGCTTTTCTGGCCCAAGGTGAAGTAGGGCAGCGCAAGGCCATCTGGGTCACAGAGGCTAATGAAGTCTGAGAAACTTGGGACAACTACTGGGCAGTGGTGGTGGAAGAGAGGCAGAGCCACATTACTGGCTCCCAGGCTGTGAATTAAAGAGTGTCCTTTGATCCCCTCAAAGCTATTTAGCTCTCTGTTGGGAGTAACTGTCTGAGATATGAGGCCTTTTAGTACATGAGATACACGTTGTGGAGTTGTCTGGAATATTACACAGAGAAACATCCCTGCTACAAACCCGCTTCTTCTCATTGATAAGCTTATGGTGAAACAGTGTCAGATTTGTGATCTCTGAAGGAAGAAGATTTAAGCTTCAGGATCAGGGACCAGGCCTTTGATCACTCAAGAGCTTTTGTATAGCAGAAAGTTTTTATTTAAGGTATAAAAAGGGACAAAAAGCATAAATTCTTTGGCGGCTGGCGGTTGGCCTCGCTTTATTTATACTCAAACTCGTCACATCCATGAACATGAATGGTTGATGGCATAAACAACTCAATGGATATAAGTTTGCGTGAAACTCCAGGAGCCCTGGTTGTTGGGAGCAGGGAAGCCCTTGGCATGCTGCAGTCCATGGTGTTTGCAAAAGAGTCAGACAAGCGAGACTCGGCAGAATGAACTGAAACTGAACTCTTTCCCTGTCAGTCTTTCCGGCAGCGCATCAAAGGTCTTCAAATGAGTCAGCTGCTTCACTCAGGTGGGCCAAAAGTATTGGAGTTTCTGTTTGCAGCATCAAGTCTTCCCAATGAATATTCAGGACTGATTTCCTTTAGGATGGACTGGTTGGATTCCTGGCAGTCCAAGGGACTCGCTCAGGGAGTTTTCTTCAAGCACAGGGTTTTATAAAGTATAAAAGGGAAAAAAAAGCATCAAAGTTCTTTGGCACTCAGGCTTTCTTTAATAGCCAAACTCTCACACCGCATACATGACTATGGAAAAAACTATAGCCCGTTGAAACTAAAGATGGAAGCCTTCGTTGGCAATGTAATGGTCTCTGATGTTTTAATGTGCTGTCTAGGTTGGTCACAACATTTCTTTCGCAAGGAGGCAAATGTGCCTTTTTTTAATCTTAAGGCTGCCAGTCACGCATCAGGCAGTGATCTTTGGAGACCAAGAAAAATAAAAATCTGGGCCACTGTTTCAACTGTTTTCCCCCGTTATGATGCTGCCATGAAGTGATGGGTACCTGAAGATGCCATGATGCTTAGTTTTCTGAATGTTCGAGGCTTTAAGCCAAATTTTTGACTGCTCCTGCTTTCACTTTCATCAAAAGGCTCTTTAGTTTCTTCTTCACTTTTCTGCAAATAAGGGTGGTGTCATTGCCGTATCTGAGGTTTATTGATATTTTCTCCGACAATCTTGATTCCAGCTTGTGCTTCGTCCAAACCCAGTGTTTTCTCATGATGTACTTGCATATAAGGCAAGGTGACAATATACAGCGCTTGATTGTAGTCCCTTCCTATTTGGAAGCTGCAGTCCATTGTTCCATGCCCGAATTTTAACGTGTTGGCTTCTGACCTGCATACAGATTTCTGCAAGAGTGGGTCATGTCATTCAGGTATTCCCCGCCATCACTTTTAAGAAATTTTTCCAGTAAGTTTTGGTGGTGATCACACAGTCAAAAGGCTTTGGGCATAGTCAATAAAACATAAATAGATATCTTTCTGGAAACTCTGCTGCTTTTTCAGATGATCTGGTCGGATGTTAAGGCAATTGATGCCCTGGTCCCTCTGCCTTTTCTAAAACCAAGCTTGAAGCATCTTGGAAGTTGCCAATGTTCACATATTGGTTGAAGGCCTAGCTTGAATGAATTTTGAAGCATTACATTTGCTTACGTGTGTGAGAGAGTGCAATTGTGTCGGTAGTGTTGAGCATTCTTGTGCATTATTCGGCCTTACTTTGGGATTGGATGAAAAGCTGGACGCTTTTCCAGTCCTGTGGCCCACTGCCTAGAGTTTAAAATTTGTCGATATATTGAGTTTGTGATTTTCAGCTCTTTTGATTATGAAATACTGATTCCGTGGAATTTCCATCACTCCATAGATTATTGTTTGATGTGATGCTGTCCCTAAGTGCCCACTTGACTTCACATTCCAGGATGTGCCTGGCTCTAGGTCAGTGTGATCAATCGTGATTATCTGGGGTGCCAGCCGTAGAAGATCTTTTTTGTATAGTTTGGCTGTTGTAGATGCGTTGTGGCATCCTCTTTCTTAATATCTTCTGTCTTTTCTGTTAAGTTCCCATAACCCGAAGTTTCTGTGTCCTTTCTATGAACCCATTTTTTCGGCATGCAAGTTTTCTCTTGGATAAGCTTCTAGATGTTGTCTTGAAGAGATAGGATCTCTAGTCGTTACCCGTTCTAAGCTTATTTTCCCTCTATTTCTTTGATGCACTCGGACCCATCCAGTGGAGGAAGGCTTCTTATCTCTCTTCGTGTATGTCTTCTTGGTAAAGCCTTCTGGCATTCAAAATGGGGTGCTATCTTTCATTTCTCCCCTTTTTCTTTCAGCATTCTCCCTTTTCTTTTCAAACAGCTATTTGTAAGGCTCCCTCAGAAAGGCCATTTTGCTTTTGCACTTCTTTTTCGTTGGGGTTACCTACTCCTTTGTTTCCCTGCACAATGTCATGAACCCGTCCATCCGCATATGTTTCATGCGTGTCCGACTCTGTGCGACCCCGTAGATGGCAGCCCACCAGGCTCCCCCATCCCTGGGATTCTCCAGGCAAGAACACTGGAGTGGGTTTGCCATTTCCTTCTCCAGTGCAGGAAAGTGAAAAGTGAAAGTGAAGTCGCTCAGTCGTGTCCGACTCTTAGCGACCCATGGACTGCAGCCTACCAGGCTCCTCCGCCCATAGGATTTTCCAGGCAAGAGTACTGGAGTGGGGTGCCATTGCCTTCTCCACAGTCAACGCATTAGAGGGCAAATACAGAATTAACACAGCAACGCGGCCACTGAAGTGATTTCTGACTCATCTCAGCTCAGATGCAGCTTCCCTGTGCCCTCTTGGCCACCCACGCATCCTCACTGTGCTGTAAAATCATTGTTTAGTTTATCCTTCAACATTTAAATGCATCTTTAGTTATCTTATCAGTATATATTTTCATTTGTATCTTATACATGAAATAAATATTTGGCAGTCCTTTTTTTATCTGAATTGTAGAAATTTTTGCAAGCATAAAATAAACTAAGAGCAATAATAGTAAAAGATGACAAATGTAGCTTGTCAGGATGGCTGCCTTCCTGCTCTTGTTCACTCCCATTTGGGGGAAACCAGCAGCTGGCACTGAGCTGCCACTGTTGTCAAATTCCCACAATGTCTTTTCAGTAGAAAGACTGTCCTACAGAGCCAGTATTTCACAGTTTCCATTGCCATTTCTCAAAGCTATGTGGTAGTCTCATCAGAAGCAAAATGGGATTTTAATAAAAATATAATCTTTTCTATATGTTCTGTTAATCCTATGATCATCAAAAGAAGAAAAATACTTTGGAATAAAAATGGCTACTGCTGGGGGGCCTCAGGCTTCTTTGGAAGTGTAGCAATTCATCTACTTGCTGAAATTAATCCGCTGGGAATGGTAGAGGGAAAAAACCACCCTGCAATCCAATTCTGGTATAAAGGAAAACAGAGTATTTATCTGAGAGGACGCAAACATATGACTTGTTCCAAGCAACTGGTACAATTGTGCGAAACCAGGTCAGGTTTCTTGTCTGCCGTAGCCAACTGAATACCTGCTGAAGGAATTGAACCCTTCTTGATATTGAGAGAGTAAATACCTAGTAAATCTGAGGCAGTTGATTCAGATATTCACTTATTAAGCACTTATTATATGCCAGATACTGGGCTAAATGTTTGTCATTTTTCTTGCACTTATAATTAGAGAACAATTGAAAAAGAGAGAGAACAGAAAGTTAAGGGCCAGGAAAAGGGAAAGGAAGTAAAAGTCAGAAGAGATCCATGTGAAACATGGACCTAGAGATGCTTCAGGAATGAAGTGGGTCTTAAAGATAGTGTATTAATCAAGGTTCTGGCATAGAAGCAGAATCAGGTAGGAGGTGTATAAATATATATAATATATTATATATGTATGTGTATATATATAATATATTATATGTGTATTGTATATATATAATATAAAAGTGAAACTCCAATGTGGTGTTTTAGAGGGGCTCTGAGAAACTCCAAGTTTTTAGCACAGAAAAACCCCACTACCATAATATACATTCTAAGATATCAGGATTAGTCATAAGGTTTTCAGGAAGGAGAAACTGTCCTCAAGCAGTACAGAATATACATTGTTGTTATATAATCCCTTGTACAGAGTTTAAACTGAGTTGTCTATTGTGTAATCACCAGTTCTGGGCTTAAAGTAAAAAAAACTTTTTATGTGGCTAAACACTAAGGAATGTAGAGAAAAACAAGATGTTTGTCCTTTCCCTCCTCCTTGAGAATTCCAGACCCCTATCTCCTCCTTGAGAGCCCCAGACCATTTCTCCTCCTCAGGGACCCTGGATTTCTTATCAACGGTGCCTAGGAATTGACCCCTCTCACCCCTCTTCCACTTTTCTTTTAGGAGAATTATGTTGCCAAGGGAAAGGAGCGTCGTTTTCATTCCATAACTACTTTCTGCTCTTGAGGGGGCATGGGGCCTAAACTGTCAAGACAACATATTCTCCTAACCTCATATTGGCCCATCTTTAATCCAGGAGCCCCCAAGTAATAGTTGGAGGAGGTTGTGGCACTCGTAGGAGCCTGGACAACCATTTGTAACTTAAAAGCTTTCAGATTGTTAGAAACAAACCCCATTTTTACAGTTACAGATGTAAGGTAAAACAGTCATTAAATGAAGTTAAAACCATAATCAAAATTAAAAGTCACATTATGCCCATAGTTACATCAGTCCATCTTAGGCTTGTTAGATGTCATCACAGAGATGAAGAAAGTCCTTTCCTTGAAGCAGAAAACCCACCATGGGGAGTCTTGAGTTGATGATGTAGGGAGTGCTCCACAGACCCGGCAATTGGACCGACTGTGGAACGCAGCATAGGAATGAGTTCAGGACAGGAAAGTGCTGTCTTTAGAGTCAAATGGTAGACTCAGGACTTTTGGAGTCAGCAGACACAAGCCCACCTGGATTCTCAGGCCCATCTCATTTCCCGGCTCAAACAGCAGTTTGTTTAACTGAAAGGCTGGATCAGGAGTTAATGTCCCAGTAATATCTGTTGAAAAAGATAAAAGCTGAATCACATAGTTAATTTTAAGATTTCAGAATCTATGACAATATCTGTGCACAAAAACAGTCTGTCACAGACAGTCCCTTCTTCATAGGGGCACTTTGAGCCCTTATTAAAGCTATGGATAAAACTTTAAATCTACTCTCTTTTTTTCCTGAGTTAGCTTGCATGGGTGTCTTTTAACAATGTCATTAGCCTTTTCAACTTTTTCCTGAAGATTGGGGTCTCCAGGAACAGTGTAAGTGATATTCTATTCCTAGAGCTTTTGATACTTGAGTTACAGCAGCTTTAAAGATGGTGCCGTTGTCAGCCTGAACTTTAGAGTTTAAGATTTCACTTACATCATGAGAAATCAGTACAGTAAGATTTTGTCCATTCATTAGCCTTGGGCTTTAGTGCATACGGGCTTTTGATGTTAAAATAGGTGAGGGTCATTGAGCCTGATAAGGACAGGAACAGCATTTCCTGCTTGACCCACAATTATTCCATCAACCCACACTCTAGGATTTACATCTTGCTCAATTAAAAAGAACAGGTTCCATATTCATGAAAACAGAGGCCTGGACTTTGCTCAGTATATCCCTTCCCAAAAGGGGTGAGGAAAACTCAGAAACTCATGAGAAAATAGTAGGGTCCCAGTTGCAGCTTAAAGGATGACTGAAATAATATCACTGGGCTCATCCAGACAGCCCCATTATGGTGGTGAGCACAGAGAAAGTTTCCCCAATGTCCAAAAGAAATTGATTGATCCTCCACAGTTATTAATACCTGGGGTTCCTCAGGTGTTATTAGGACAGGGACTTGTGTGGGGACCCCCAGGCACCTTCAGTCCCGATTGCCTTGAGATTCCAACCCCTGGGGCCTGTGCCTCTTCTCCAGTGTGGTCTTTGCAGACCGGATATGGAGCCAAGGGCAGCTTAAAAACTTAAGAGCAATCCCGCTTGCGATGACCCTCCTTGCCACAGTGATAACAAGTCCATCCCTTTTCACCTGGGTCCCTCTGAGCATTTTTCCTCAGGCAGTTTCAAAACAGATCTAACAGATGGGCTTCAGTCTTTTGGATGCTGCTTTTTGTTATTTTTTCCTCCATTTGCCTCCTCACATTCTCTACCATAATATACCGTCTGAGCCAGCTGCAGCAGTTTTTCTAAGGACTCATTTGGTCCAAATGCCTGTTTTTGTAACTTAACAGCAGATACCTGGAGCCAGCTGAGTGAGAAATCTATCTTTTAAGATCATTTCTCCCTCTGAACTTTCAGGATCAATATCAGTAAACTTGTAGAGAGCCTCCCATAATTATCTAGGAATTTACCAAGAGTTTCCTTTTCTTCCTGTTCTGTGTCAGCCAACTTAGCATAAAATCTTAGCATGTGCTCACTTGAGCCCTACAAGAATACATTTGACAAAGCGGCTCTGTTATAGGAACTTCTTGGCTCCTAGTAGGGAGGAGGGCTATTTTGTGCTCCCTCTTTCCCCTTGTCTGACGTTTAAGCCATTCATCTCCAAAAGTAATAGCTTCCCCCAAAACTCAAGCTCTTGAGTCAAGAGTTAGCGTCTGTCCCAAGACATGTATTACATCTCTCCAAGTTGCCATAAAGTAAAGTTAGTCCTGTAAAGGCTTCTATGTACTTTTTGGATCCTCTTGACTGTCTTGACTGCAACTGGTACTGTTTGAATTTCTACCGAGACTGAGGCAACCCCTCCTGGAAGGGTGCCCTGACTCTCAGCCTGCTCAGTTGGGAGCCCCAGATACAGGGGCAAAGTAAGAGGACAAGAGGGAGCAGAAGGCTTCACACCCAAATCTGTACCCTTAGGACATAAGTCTGGAATGTCTCGAAGAGAGACAAAGAGCAACACATGGCATTTCTACCCATTTCTCTTGTTTTCTACAGAACTGGCCTAGTTACAAAACAATATAGTAATTAAGAGACCCTTCAACACTCCCTGTCTTCCAGCATTCCCCATCCTTCAAAGGATGCCGTGGCCATTCAGTGTTACAGAAGACCAGGCATGTCTTTTTAAGCTCTGGGGATCAAACCTGTCCCAATTAAAAAAAAAAAAAAAAACATTTTAAAGGAGTGGTTCTGGAACTGTTAGCTCCCATCTGTGAGAGAGAGAAAAGTGGCATACATGCCCGAGGCTTCCTTCCACCAGACGCGCCACTGCCTGCTCTAGATCGGGGTGTAGCCAGACTTTCCAGCAAAGCTTTCCTTCCCTGGTCAGACTTCCTCTGTCCCTTACCAACACAGGCACCTTATTCGTCCCTCCTGGTTCTGCCACCAAGGTGCGGTGGAGATGCACCAGGGGTAGACTTGATGGCATCCCAAATTGACTTGGTTCCATGCCACCTAGACCTTTGTTTGATTTGCCCTTTTCCTCTGATGCCACCTGGGGTAGCACAGAGTAGCTTTTTGGAATGCCTCCAAAGCTAGGACTATGAGGGGAAGCAACCATGTTACGCCAATCCTTCCAGTTCGTTTCCACAGGTTCCACAAAAGGGATATCTAAGGAGTTGAGACGAAAGCCACTAGAGAGCCTCCTCTGGTCCACTAAGAGCTACCTCAGCCACAGGAAGAAGCCCATTGATTTTCCAACCTAACCAGATCCTGCAATTCCCCATCTGTGTCCTCCAAAACCTCATGGTCACCAGCACTGCTTCTATCCGTATAGACAGGAGGCACAGCCATGACAGACTCACTTTCGGGTCGCCGGCCCCTGAGGCAGGCAGGCAAGAGAGCAGCCCCAAGCCTGAGAGACGCTCCTGGAGCTAGAACTCCGCCTGGTTCTTGAACCTGCTGCTGCAGCTGGAGCTCCACCTTGCTGCATTCGTGCTTCTAGTGACTTTCCAGCGAGGCTCGCCTAGTCTAGCAAGGCTAAGCGCTTCCATGCATGGGATCTAAGGAAAAGTATAAGCAAAACACAATAACAGCATAGATCACAAGTCACTTCAAAGTCTATGATCTGACAGATTATGTTAGTAGTTTTATTATTATTATTTTAATTTAAAAGAAATTTTAAATTTTACTTTTTTTACTTTACAATACTGTAATGGTTTTGCCATACATCAAC
Organism: Capra hircus; assembly: GCF_001704415.2. Classification (NCBI taxonomy): domain Eukaryota; kingdom Metazoa; phylum Chordata; class Mammalia; order Artiodactyla; family Bovidae; genus Capra; species Capra hircus. The sequence goes on along the minus strand of NW_017201090.1, from coordinate 10,814 downwards.
ATGAATCCGCCATGGGTGTACACGTGTTCCCAATCCTGAACCCCCTCCACCTCCCTCCCCGTACCATCTCTCTGGGTCATCCCAGTGCACCAGCCCCAAGCATCCTGTATCCTGCATCGAACCTAGACTGGCGATTCATTTCTTATATGATATTATATATGTTTCAATGCCATTCTCCCAAATCATCCCACCCTCTCTCTCTCCCAGAGTCCAAAAGACTGTTGTATACATCTGTGTCTCTTTTGCTGTCTCACATACAGGGTTATCGTTACCATCTTTCTAAATTCCATATATATGTGTTAGTATACTGTATTGGTGTTTTTCTTTCTGGCTTACTTCACTCTGTGTAATCGGCTTCAGTTTCATCCACCTCATTAGAACTGATGAAAATGTGTTCTTTTTAATGGCTGAGTAATATTCCATTGTGTATATGTACCACAGCTTTCTTATCCATTTATCTGCTGATGGACATCTAGGTTGCTTCTATGTCCTGGCTATTATAAACAATGCTGTGATGAACATTGGGGTACATGTGTCTCTTTCAATTCTGGTTTCCCATTTTCAATGGGATTGCTGCGTCATAAGGCAGTTCTATTCACAGTTTTTTAAGGAATCTCCACACTGTTCTCCATAGTGGCTGTACTAGTTTGCATTCCAACCAACAGTGCAAGAGGGTTCCCTTTTTTCCACACCCTCTCCAGCATTTATTGCTTGCAGACTTTTGGATTGCAGCCATTCTGACTGGTGTGAAATGGTACCTCATTGTAGTTTTGATTTGCATTTCTGTGATAATGAGTGATGTTGAGCATCTTTTCATGTGTCTGTTAGCCATCCGTATGTCTTCTTTGGAGAAATGAGATTACGTTAGTAGTTTTAGTTCCCCATGCAATTACAAAATGGTCAAAGAGATCAAGAAAAGGTGACCAAGAAAGGAAAGTTTGGTTCACATTCTTTGCCCGTCTCTGGCTGCTCCTCTCACAGGGACATTGGGTGTCTCTTGGTATTAGCAGGTCTGTATAAAGCCCTGACAAGGCTGCCCTTTGGGGGCTGTCTTCAGTCATTACAAGGCACCATGAAGCCACAGAGCAGGACTCATCACTTGCTTCATGCAGGGCATGTCATTCATTCACACAAGCACACCGTAGAGTTAGTAAAGCAGAGCAGAGAATGTGCATGCTGAGAAAGCAGAGAAGCTCTGAGCATGCTTGCCTTGTCCTGAAGGTCCTGGACGAGCCCCCAAGACGATAGCTTATGGTGAACAGTGTTGAATTTGTGATTTCTGAAGAAGATTTAACTTCGGGACCGGGAATCAGGCTTGATCTTGCAAGAGCTTTTGTATAGCAGAGTTTTATTAAAGTACAAAAAGGGACAGATAAAGCTTCTGATGTAAATAACAGGAGGGGGCTGAAGAGTGCCCCCCTTGCTAGTGTTAGCAAGAGGGTTATATATTTTTTAATTAGCTATTACAAGAGCCCTCAATAAAGGACAGAAATGGTATGGACCTAACAGAAGCAGAAGATATTAAGAAGAGGTGGCAAGCATACACAGAAGAACTGTACCAAAAAGATCTTCATGACCCAGATAATCATGATGGTGTGATCACTCACCTAGAGTCAGACATTCTGGAGTGTGAAGTCAAGTGGGCCTTAGGAAGTATCACTACGAACAAAGCTAGTGGAGGTGATGGAATTGCAGTTGAGCTATTTCAAATCCTAAAAGATGATGATGTGAAAGTGCTTCACTCAATATGCCAGCAAATGTGGAAAACTCAGCAGTGGCCACAGGACTGGAAAAGGTCAGTTTTCATTGCAATGCCAAAGAAAGGCAATGCCAAAAACACTCAAACTACCACATGATTGCACTCATCTCACACACTAGTTAAAGTAATGCTCAAAATTCTCAAAGCCAGACTTCAGCAATATGTGAACCGTGAGCTTCCAGATGTTCAAGCTGGCATTAGAAAATGCAGAAGAACCAGAGATCAAATTTCCAAAATCTGCTGCATCATCAAAAAAGAAAGAGAGTTCCAGAAAACATCTATTTCTGCTTTATTGACTATGGCAAAGCCTTTGACTGTGTGGTTCACAATAAACTGTGGAAAATTCTGAAAGAGATGGGAATACCAGACCACCTAATCTGCCTCTCAAGAAATCTGTATACAGGTCAGGAAGCAACAGTTAGAACTGGACATGGAACAACAAACTGGTTCCCAATAGGAAAAGGAATACATCAAGGCTGTATATTGTCACCCTGCTTATTTAACTTCTATGCAGAGTACATCAGGAGAAACTCGGTTGGATGAAGCACAAGCTGGAAGCAGGATTGCTTGGAGAACTATCAATAACCTCAGATATGCAGATGACACCACCCTTATGGCAGAAAGTGAAGAAGAACTAAAAGAACCTCTTGATGAAAGTGAAAGAGGAGAGTGAAAAAGTTGGCTTAAAGCTCAACATTCAGAAAACGAAGATCATGGCATCTGGTCCCATCACTTCATGGGAAATAGATGGAGAAACAGTGGAAACAGTGTCAGACTTTTTTTTTCTGGGCTCCAAAATCTCTGCAGATGGTGACTGCAGCCATGAAATTAAAAGACGTTTACTCCTTAGAAGGAAAGTTATGACCAACCTAGATAGTATATTCAAAAGCAGAGACATTACTTTGCCAACAAAGGTCCGTCTAGTCAAGGCTATGGTTTTTCCTGTGGGTATGTATGGATGTGAGAGTTGGACTGTAAAGAATGCTGAGCACTAAAGAATTGATGCGTTTGAACTGTGGTGTTGGAGAAGACTCTTGAGAGTCCCTTGGACTGAAAAGAGATCCACCCAGTCCATCCTACCGGAGATCAGTTCTGGGTGTTTATTGAAAGGACTGATGTTGAAGCTGTACTTTGTCCACCTGATGGGACTGTACTTTGTCCAGTACTTTGTCCACCTGATGGGATGAGCTGACTCACTTGAAAAGACCCTGATGCTGGGATAGATTGAGGGCAGGAGGAGAAGGGGACGACAGAGGATGAGATGGTTGGATAGCATCACCGACTCAGTGGAGATGAGTTTGGGTAAACTCCAGGAGTTGGTGATGAACAGGGAGGCTTGGTGTGCTGTGGTTCATGGGGTCGCAAAGAGTCAGACATGACTGAGCGACTGAACTGAACTGATTACAATAAATCAAAAGAATGTCTCAAGGTTGTAAAAATTTTACCAGACCCACTCCCACAATATACATTCTAAGATATCAGGATTAGTCAGGAGGTTTTCAGGAAGGAGAAACTGTCCTCAAGCAGCACAGAATATACATTGTTGTTGTATCATCCCTAGTAGAGAGTTTAAACTGAGTTTTTTGTTGTATTCATCAAGCTTAAGGTAAAAAACATTTTATGTGACTAAGACTAAAGAATGTAAAGAAAAACAAGATGTTTGTCCTTTCCTCCTTCTTGAGAATTCCAGGCCCCTATCTCCTCCTTGAGAGCCCCAGACCCCTTTCTTCTCCTCAGGGACCCCAGACTTCTTGTCAGTCTGCCTAGGAATTGACTCTCCCCCCACTATGTTGAATTGTCCTCCTTTTTCCAGACCTTAACTTTCCAGACCTAACCACATTCTGGGCTTTTCTGAGAAAAGTTTAGGCCTTGGTATGCCCAACTCTGTTCCTCGTCCAGACCAAGGAGATTGCAATCTTCACTTCCTCAGGACAGCTGCTTCTTGGTGGAGGACCGTTAGTTGTGTAGCAATGTCACGCACTGTCACCATGAGGAGCTCCATGGTTTTGCATAGTTCAGAGGGGTCATCACACATGAGTACCAGAAATTAAAAGTGTTCATCCCAGTCCAGTTCAGGGATTTTCCCCTTTCTTCTTATTAAGCATGTGACGCATTTAAGCTCTACCTTCTAAGCCCCCTTCCATAAGCATTTGCACAAGCCTGGCGTTGGCACATACTCTGGTTCTGAAAAGGACCACCTTTAATGCTGCCTCAGTAAAGCCCAGCAGAAGAGTTTAACCTGTAGCCAAACTGGAAGAAATGTAGAGATGTGAGAGTTGGACTATAAAGAAGGCCAAGTGCTGAAGAATTGATGCTTTTGTACATGTGCTAGAGAAGACACTTGAAAGTGCCTTTGACAGCAAGATCAAACCAGTCAGTTGTAAAGGAAATCAACCCTGAATATTCTTTGGAAGGACTGATGCTAAAGCTGAAGCTCCAATATTTTGGCCACCTGATGCAAAGGACTGACTCATTGGAAAAGACCCTGATGCTGGGAAGGATTGAGGGCAGGAGGAGAAGGGGATGACTGAGGATGAGATGGTTGGATGGCATCACTGACTGAGTGGACTTGCGTCTGAGCAAACTCCAGGAGATGGGGAAAGACAGGAAAGTCTGACGTGTTGCAGTCCGCGGGACTGCAGAGTCAGACATGACTCAGAGACTGAACAGCAAAAGGGTGTTTGGTGTACCATATTTTAGCATATATGTATGGAATCTAGAAGGATGGTACTGATAAACTTGTTTGCAGATCAGTGATGGAGATGCAGACATAGAGAACAGACTTATGGACAAGGGTGGGGGAGAAGCGGGAGAAGACAATATGAATGGACAGAGTAGCATGGAAGCATACACACCAACATATTTAAATACATAGTCAATGGGAATTTTCTGTATGACTCAGGGAACTCAAACTGGGGCTCTGCAATAACCTAGAAGGGTGAGAATGGGCAGGAGGTGGAAGAGAGATTCAAGAGGGGAGGGGACATATATATATCTATGGGTAATTCATGTTGGTGTATGACAGAAATAAAACCAATATTGTAAAGCAAACATCAATTAATTAAAAATAAATGAATATTTAAAAAAATTTTAAATGCATTTTTTCATGTTAATTCATTAGGAACAAATACAATGTAAGTTCAAAATTTCACCACCTCTTTGCCATCAGAAGGAAAATCTTCAGCAGTTCCTCAATAGTGGTTTAGTAGAAACAAAATTTCCAGTGTCTTCATGTTAAGTTTTATTTACTTAGGGATTTTGTTAGCTCACATATGTTGAAGTCCTACTATGAGAATTAGTCAGTATCAGGACATAGATTTTTGTTTGTCTTACTCTGAAACATCCTCTTAAATCCCCCACCATAAGGGAGCTCCAGCTCTGTTCATCTTATTTCCTAGATGGATGCTTTAAACGTTGAACACCTACTATCTTTCCAGAGTGGATCTGGGATCCTATGAAGAGAAAGGAGAGAGAAGTCTGTAAAATCAGAATCCTGGGTACCCATTAGAGAACACTTTATGCACAAAAAATAGTGATCATGAGAGTGAAGTCTACAAGATGTTTCTCCCTCTCTTCTGGCTCTCTGTATTTTTACTTTCTGTTATCAAGGCATTCCAGAGGGATTAGGCAAAAATAAGGCTATAGGGTCATGATCCAAACCTGAATTCAACTGCTTTCTTATATTAAAGGCATCTCTATTTTGAATATTCAAAACTGAACTAAGGGTCTTTCCCTATACCCTCAAATATGCTATGTTACCTCAGGGCCTTTGCACATAAAGTTTTCAACCTCCCTTTTTCCCCCTTAGTTCCAAGAAAGCTCTTTTATCTCAGATCAAATGTCGGCTCCTAAGGTTGGGTTCTATGACATTGCTAAGTCAGATCATCTAGCTAAAGTTCTCAGAGCTCTATTCACATTTTCTGTATAGTTCATATCACAGTTTTCAATATATATTGTGTTATCATTTAGGTAATGTCTATTTGCTTAAAAGAATTGACAGTAAATGCTTTGAGGGCATGATCACATCTGCCTAATACAACAAGTAAGATCGGTTATGTAACTCATTAATTGCTACCATCTTTCAAATTGTGACTTCTCTACAGGGTTGATCCTATGCTATGCCTCTTTCTGCTAGCCCCTAGTTGACATTTGCTGTGGAGGATGATATATGAACTAGAACTAAATGAATTGCTATGCAAATAAATAGATTTTAATTATTTCTTGCAAATTTACAGAAACTAAACTGTATTTGGATAGACTGAAAACTGTTGGCTTTTCCATAAACTTCCCACTGAGTTCCATATACTTGTAATCACTTCCTCTGATGTTAATCTCGTATTTGCATATCATCCCATGAGGATCCAAAAGTTCTGTATCATGTTTTTCCATCCTCTGCCTCATTTGGCCATACTGCAAGCATGAAACACTGTTCAAAATTGCAGAAGAGTGAAAATGCATCTGTGGATCCATGAAAATTTACAACCATGAATGACTACAACATGATTCAGACTGAGTACACTACTATCAGAAAATCACTGTATTATCTTGGTCAATCTCATTTCTTTGAAATTCAGTCTTTTCCAGCATTACAAATTTCATAAGGGAACAAGCTGCTTAGTCTCTTTTCTAGGCTATGAGCAAGAAGAAATGATCCTGAGCCTTCAGCCTACTTGAAATAGTATTACTTTTGAATGTAGTGAAAAAGACTGTCAATTCTTATATATTTCATCTTGATTAATTATATTGCTGGAGATTGTTAACTAGGTCCTTGTCATTAAAAAAAAAAACCCTACATTTTAGCTATCTATATAATGAGGGAGATAAACACTTAGCTTGGCTGATTATTCAAGCTTGTCTGATTTTCATTTGCTGACTATATAAATATGCCCTTGCTCTCTTTCTTTGAGGTATCAGGACTTCTAGCAGGATTGTTCATGTAGTTTGTGACAGGCAATCCCTAATGCTGATAGTAGGTTGATTGTCAAGTCAGAGTATAACACTTGGGTAATCTATGAAATAGTTTTAGAAGTTATTTCAGTGGAACAATTTTACAGATAAAAAGGCATCAGTTGTCAGAGAGAAGCAGACATGGAAAAGCTGAAGCTATCATTCATGAGCATCTTCTGACAGCCTTTATTAAATGTGTTTCTATGTGGTTCAAACGTGTTTCTATTATTGTATCTCCAAATCATACGCGTGTACAGGGAAGTCATAATGCTGGCTTATCTGTGAGGGTCATTCGGTGCACCCAGAAGAACAAAACACTGGGTTGATATGACCCCTGATAATACTTATTATCATTCCATATCCTCCCTAGAGTTAGGCAACTCTTTGAATATACGAAGCACGGTACGTAACCTTTTTCAGTCCGCTTGAAGATAGCTTCATTTGTGAAGCTGTAATGAACTAAGAAGCAAAGGAACAATTGGATTCTGTGACTTTAAAAATTCAACATTGGGAAGAAGTAAGTGAAATAAAGGGTAGTTTACTTAAACTTCCAGATTTGATTTTAGCCTCATGTGGAGATATAAGGTCCATTTAGAGAAAATTATTTAAAGGGCTCCTTGGCTAGGGGAGGCCTGCAGTGCCCATAGGAGCTCAGGGAGGTAGGGAAGGCTTAGAGGGTAAGTTACCCTCGAAATACAACACTCTCTGAAAGGCCTTGAGAAGTTTCCCACTGAACCTTGCTCCTCAGCCTATTTAGGGTACAGGTGAGATGGTGGTGTGCTCAGGTTTGCTTTCTCTGCACAAAAGAGGCCAAAAGCCAGTTAGCCCTCTATAAAATCAACTTGCCCTGGACTCTATGGTCCTTTGGACTGACTAGGTCTCAGGAACAATTCATATCATTCGCCACTAAAGCAGATGTTGAGGATCAAGGATTCAAGAACTATATCCCACTGTCTGCAGTGCTTTTGAAGCTCAAGAAAATAATGTCTGTCACTGCTTCTACTTTTCCCCTTCTATTTGCATGAAGTGATGCACCCAGATGCCATGATCTTCGTTTTTCAAATGCTAAGTTTCAGGTCAGCTTTTTCACTCTCCTCTTTGGACCTTCATCAAGAAGTTCTTTAGGTCTTCTTCACTTTCTGCCATTAGGATGTTATCATCTGCATATCTGAGGTTGTTGATATTTCTCACAGCAGTTTTGATTCCAGCTTGTGAGTCATTCAGCCTAGCATTTTGTCATGATGTACTTTACATAGAAGTTAAATACACAGAGTGACAATATACAGCCTTGACATACACCTTTCGCAATTTAGAACCAGTGTGTTATTCCATGCCTGATTCTAACTGTTGCTTCCTGTCCTGCGTACAGGTTTCTCAGGAGACAGGTCAGGTGGTCTGGTATTCCCATCTCTTTCAGAATTTTCCAGTTTATTGTGATCCACACAGTCAAAGTCATTAGCATAGTGAGTGAATCCGAATTAGATATGTATTTTTTTAATTCCCTTGTTTTTTCTATGATACGACAGATGTTGGCAATTTGAGCTCTGGTTCCTTCTTCCTTTTCTCATCCCAGCTTGTACATCTGAAAGTTCTTGATAGTGCTATACTCAATATGCCAGCAAATTGGGAAACTCTGCAATGGCCACAGGACTGGTAAAAGTCAGTTTCCAATCCCAAAGAAAGACAATGAAAAGGATGTTCAAACTACCATACAATTGCGCTTATTTCACATGTTAATAAGGTTCCTTTTGCTTTAATTTAATGCAAAGTAAAACAAGATTTCAAAATAAAGGTTTTACCATATTTGCTTCTAATATTTTTAAACAGTAAGAAATTATACATTAAAGATAAAGTTGAAAATCCTGTTTTACTTCTCAAATTCCCCGTTATGATCATTTCTGTTCTCTGAGTTAATTACTATCAGAAATTTAAAAATGTTTTTCCACTCCAATTTAAAGTGCTTTAAATACTTGTATGTAGTATTGTTTAGAATGCATTTAAAATTTTACTTGAGTTGTATCATACTATTCGTTTTATCTTTCAACTTGCTTTTTACACTCTGCATTATTTGTTCATCCAACAAATATGTCATTTGTGTCCACAATGTTCTATACAGTATTATAGGTGATAAGGTTAGAGGTTAATAACTACTAACCTGTCCTTTTGGAGTTTATATTTTAATTGGAGAGAGTAAAACAAATAGAGTAGTGAAATATGTATTATGTCAGATGGAGATAATATTACAGAAAGAATAGGAAAAAAGGAATGCAGAGGGCTGGGGTTAGGAGTCTGGGCACGTAAGATGAGCTCTGCGGATGTTAGGGGTGACAGGAGCGGCCAGGCTGCATGCTGCCTGGAAGTGAAACACAGGGAAGGAGACTCACCCAGAGAGCGTGGGGTTCTGCCTCCTCCTCCTGACTTAACCAGGAGCTGCCGGCTACTGCTGCTAAGTCGCTTCAGTCGTGTCCGACTCTGTGGCGACCCCATAGACGGCAGCCCACCAGGCTCCGCCACCCTGGGATTCTCCCGGCAAGAACACTGGAGTGGGTTGCCATTTCCTTCTCCAATGCATGAAAGTGAACGTGTTATTAAGACATATCTGTTGAATATGTGTGAACCTTGTTCACAGCGTCCCATCTTACAGATAAACTACATTTTATTTATTTCCTAATGGATGGCCATTCGGGCCGCTTTTCGTCTCTTTGTTTCTGCTGCCAGCGCTGCTCTGAAAATTCTGTTCACCTTTCCTCCTACTATGTGCAAGATGTTCCGTGGGCTTAGAAGTGCAGTGGCTGGTATTTTTTGGTCATGATTGCTTTCAGTTTGATCTACATTGCTAAATCCTTCCCTGCGGTGCTTGTTCGCATTCTCGCCAGCATATACAAGCACAGGCCATAGTTTCCCCACAGCCTTACCATCACTAGACTTTGTCACACATTTTAATTTTTGAACTCCTAAAGGGTACAAAATAGGGGTTTGGTGCTTTAATTTGGCTTCTCTCAATACTAATGAAGTTAACCATTTTTTTCTTATTTATTGGCCATTACACTAACTGTTGTATAAGTCACCTTTCATATATTTTGATTTTTCATTACTCTCATATTGTTTGCCTTCTGAAAGATGTATATCGGTTTCTTATCTATTCTGGATATGAAGTCTTTCAGTACACTTTTAATGAAGTCTCCAAGGCTGTTCCTTGTTATTTATCTTTTTCTAAATTTTGCCCTTAGTTACATTCAGATTTTAATTTTTATGTAGTCAACTCACTAATCTTTTGTTTTATAGTTGAAACTTTAAATGTCTTAAGAAGTTCCTTAATGTTTTTTAATGTCACAAAGATATTCTTATTGATCTAGCATCTCTCAACTATTCAAGAGGACTCCCAGGCTCACATTGGAGGGCTGCAATCACTGATGACTATGACATCCTTATTTACTGATATGGCAGGAAATATTCCATTTCTCACTGCTAGTTTCCACTTCAGAATCTGTTTTCCAGAGAGCCTGATCTGTGACAATTGGTAGAAGTGGTCCTAGTAAACAGAATTCAAAATGAATTTTTGGAGCTGAATCACCTAATACCTGGCTGGTAATGATGATATATGCCATAGATGAAGCAAAAACAAATTTTGGCAGCCTAGTGACTTTTAAAACTTTCACTGGGAGAAACTGAGATGGCATATTGCTAGAAGAAAATGCACTGGTGGGTGCAGTATGTCAGGTGATTGAGAAGATCAGAGGTAGCAAAGATTTATAAGGAAGGAGTTTGGGGATTGGATGATGTTGAGAGTTTAGCTTAACTAGTCCATAATATCATTGCCTCAGCGTTCATTCTGTGTGGTCAGAAGGCCTGTAGGGGCCTTCAACTTGAACCGGCACTAGCTCAGGCCTCCCATGCCCTAAATCAGCCCACAGAGTAACAAGTAAAGGTAAGTTCCTGATATGACTCTTCTAATGGCCTTTGTGATAAGCATTCTCTCTTTATGCCAGGGCCTTCCCCTTGTACCCACCTTAGATAATACTCTCAGGAAGCTTGCCAAAATCCCAGCTGTTTGTGGTTTGAACTGACCTCTCCAGCTTTAGCCTGAGCACTCCGAAGCACTCTCTCA
>NW_017201089.1:0-6801 GCF_001704415.2 Capra hircus | reverse complement strand
GCTCAGAGCACCGGAGGTCCAGAAGCAGGGCCCTGTATCTCCCCTTCCCTTTGTGATCATTGCAAAGACATTCCTAGCTGATAGCGGAGTGCCCCTGAAGAAGCAAGCAGTGGAGTGTGTTTGACACGACTGTGTGCCTTCCTGGCCTCAGCTCCACAAGGGGCCTTTCCTCTCGAAGTAGGCCCCATGTCCCCTTGGGGAGGGTGTCATGCCTCTTTTCTCCTCACTGCCAAAGGGTGGAGCCAAGCTCGCTCTGTCAGAGGTACAAAACAGCAATTGAATGGATTTTCAAGCTCTTGCTAGGCTGCACCCTTTCAGGGCCCACTTTACTGAAACAGGTGCTGTGGGCCCCTGGTTGGGTATGCAGGTTCACAAACAGGGTGAGATCCTGTCGCCAAGCCAAGAATTTTCCTGAAAGACCTAGGCTCACTAGAGCTCTCCTCCAGAGCAAAGGGGATAGAGGAGATGTATGGAGGAGTCTTTGCCTTCCTGTGAGTGTGGGGCTACTCCCTACGGCCCCAAGCTCAGGGATAACTGCCTCTAAGAAAGGAATGGCAAGAAGCGCTATTCTTGGAGGTTGGGACAGGGAGTTCGCAGCATGTGGGGAAAGAAAGACTTCTTCGGGGAAGAAGAGGCAACCACCGGGGGTGTGTTTGCAAGCCTCTATTTGGAAGGAACAGGTTTGCTTATACAACTCAAGACTCCAGATCTGCTCAGAGGATGAAAGTTCCAGAGACAGGGCCATGTATCTCCCCTTCCCTTTGAGATCCTTGCAAAGACATTCCTAGCAGATCGTGGGAGTGCCCATGAAGAAGCAAGCAGCGGGAGTGTGCTTGACATCACTGGCTGCCTACCTGGGCTCAGCTCCTCAAGGGGCCTTTCTCTCCTGGTAGGCCCTATGTCCCCTTTGGGAGAGGGTGGTGCCCTCTTCCCTCCACACTGCCAAAGGGTGGAGGTGGAGCAAACTCGTTCTCCGAGGTAAAAAAAAAAAGACAAATTGGATGGATTTTTAAGCTCTTGCTATGCTGCACCCCTCCAGGACCCACTCGAGCAAAACAGGTGCCTGTGGCCCCTAGGTCGGGTATGCAGGTTCACACACTGGGTGGGATCCGTCAAAGCCAAGAATTTTCCTGACAGACCTTAGGCTCACTAGAGCTCTCCTCCAGAGGAAAGGGGACAGAAAAGACGTGTGTGTGGAGGTGGCTCTGCCTTTCCAGGTCCCAATCTCAGGGATAACTGCCCCTAAGAAAGGAACTGCTGCTGCTGCTGCTGCTAAGTTGCTTCAGTCGTGTTCTTCGACTGTGCGACGCCATAGACGGTAGCCCACTAGGCTCCCCCGCCCTGGGATTCTCCAGGCAAGAACAGTAAGTGGGTTGCCATTGCCTTCTCCAATGCATGAAAGTGAAAATGAAAGTGCAGTCGCTCAGTGTCCGACCCTCAGCGACCCCACGGACTGGCAGCCTACCAGGCTTCTCCGTCCATAGGATTTTCTGAAAGGAACTGCAAGAAGCGCTTTTCCAGGAGGCTGGGAAAGGGTGTTCGCAGGATGTGGGGAAAGAGAGCCTCCTTCGGGAAGAATAGGCGGCCACTTGTTTTGTGTTGCAAACCTCTATTTGGAAGGAACAGGTTAGCTTATACAAAGGGAGACCTCCAGATCTGCTCAGAGGACCAAAGTTGCAGAGGCAGGTCGGTGTATTTTCCCTTCACTTTGCGATCCTTGCAAAGACATTCCTTGCTGATAGATGATTCAGCAAGGGCCTTTGAGACTGTTGTTTTCTTTCCTAGGTTCAAAGATTCCTTCAGTTCCTAATATAGATATCCTAGAAATTATCTGACATCCGTGAAAATCTGATATGTCCTGGTCAAATGCTGTCAGTTATAATTCCAGTTATCATATTAAAGCATTTCAAGTCGCAGCAGTGACCAGATTACATTGTCAATTTCTATTTAATCAGGTTTTAACCATGTCCTCTATGGTTTCACACTGATGCCTTTGCAGAAATACTGCTACTTCAAGATATATGGAATATACTTTTTTTAAGCTTACCGATAATTTGTTTGTTTGTTTTGTTTGTTGTCTTCTGGTAAGCTGGTACCAGATGGAATTTAGTCTCCTCTCTAGGTTAAGAGAACAAAGTTTTCTTAGAATGCAATTTTTGATAACAGACTATGGATTTCTTTACCTTTCATTGATTTATAATTGTTTTCATCATCTGTTTTTTTACTTCGGTAAAGTAAATAAGCCTTATTTAAGATTTTGGTACATGTAGATGGACTAAGCTTTCCCCACTCTTGCAAGTTCCCTTAAACCCTTCAGATTCTTCTCGTGGGACCAAGATCTCACTTTCCTCCAGAGGGACAATCCAAGCTTTTTATTAGTTGATCTGCCCCTGACATCAGAGTCCATTTGAGCACGAGTTGGCCTATAATTTAGGCATGAAACTATGACTACATAAAGAAAAGGTGACTTTATGATTCAGGGATGGCCATGATATGCCTTGCACTTCAGAGAAAATGGGTTAAAATGATTTTTTTTTCTTCAAAACTGCACAGCCAGTTCTTTCAGCATATGCAATTGAAAACATCTAGTCATTAGGTTCAGTTTTCATTCCAATCCCAAAGAAAGGCAATGACAAAGAATATTCAAGCTGCTGCACAATTGCACTCATCTCACACACTAGTAAAGTAATGCTCAAAATTCTCCAAGTTCACATGAACTGTGAACTTCCAAATGTTCAAGAGGGATTTAAAACATGCAGAGAAACCAGAGATCAAACTGCCAACATCCACTGGATCATTGAAAAAGCAAGAGAGTTCCAGAAAAAAAGACATCTATTTCTGCTTTATTGACTATGCCAAAGCCTTTGACTGTGTGGATCACAATAAACTGGGAAAATTCTGAAAGAGATGGAATACCAGACCACCTGACCTGTCTCTTGAGAAACCTGTATGCAGGTCAGGAAGAAACAGTTCGAACTGGACATGGAACAACAGACTGGTTCTAAATAGGAAAAGGAATATGTCAAGGCAGTGTATTGTCACCCTGCTTATTTAACTTATATGCAGAGTACATCATGAGAAACACTGGGCTGGAGGAAGCACACGCTGGAATCCAGATTGCTGGGAGAAATATCAAGAATCTCAGATATGCAGATGACACCACCCTTATGGCAGAAAGTGAAGAAGAACTAAAGAGTCTCCTGATGAAAGTGAAAGAGGAGAGTGAAAAAGTTAGCTTAAAGCTCAGCATTCAGAAAACTAAAATCATTGCATCCAGTCTCATCACTTCATGGCAAATAGATGGGAAAACATTGGAAACAGCAGCAGACTATTTTGGGGGGCTTGGAAATCACTGCAGGTGATGGCTGCCTCCATGAACTTAAAACGTATTTATGACTTGGAAGAAAAAGTGATGACCAAACTAGACAGCATATTAAAAAGCCGAGACGATTGCTTTGCCAACAAAGATCCATCCAGTCAAGGCTATGGTTTTTCCATATGTCATGGATGGATATGAAAGATGTACTATAAAGAAAGTGACCAGCTGAAAATTGGATGCTTTTTGAACTGTGGTGTTGGAGAAGATGCCTTGTAGGTCGCTTAGACTACAAGGAGACGCAACCACTCCATCCTAAAGGAAATCAGGTCTGAATATAGCATTGGAAGGACTAATACTGAACCTGAAACTCCAATACTTTGGCCACTTGATGTGAAGAGCTGACTCACTTGGAAGTTGCTTTGATTTGCCTGTGAGTGTGGGAGCCCTCCCTGGGCAAAGGGCCTCCAGGGGTCATTGCCACTGAATCACGACCTCCAAGCAAGCGCATTCCAGCTGTGTGACATTCAGGAAGCAGGAGACTGGGAAAACTATCTTCCTTAGAGGAAGGAAAGTCATCCACAGAGAGTGTGTTTTCAGGCCTCTCTTTGCAGCAAGTGTTTTGCTTCTCAGACATCAGAGCTGCAGGCTTGCTCTGAGGGCCTCAATTGCAGAGTCAGGGCTGTGTGTCTCACTGCACTTTCCAAGCATTGCAGACACATTCCTAGGTTGGAGCAGTGCTTCCCATGAGAAAGAAGCCTCGGGAGTGTGTCTGAGCGGGCTGAGTGCCATGCTAGGGTCACCTAGTCGAGGGCACCTTGCACATCCAATGGGCCCCAGGCGAGTAGCTATGGACCGGCCCTTCGGTTGAGATATCCCAAAAGCAGGGAACAAAGCTAGCTCTGTCAAAGGAGGAAAACAGCAATGGGATGGATTTTCAAGCAGTTGCTAAGTCACACCACGTTAGGGCTCCCCGGGAAAGAAATGCGAATTTTGGCCTCTAGGCCCAGTATCCAGATGTGTGCACAGGATATTTTCCCCACAGGATCAAGAATGTTCCAGAACAGACCTAAGCTCACTAGCTCTCTCCTGCAGAGGAAATGAAATATTGTTGCTGAAGCCACGAAAAGATGCTGGGATTCTTGGCTTATGGAGGAGAAGAATTCAATCCAGGGCCCAAGACGAGGCTTGATTGCTCAGAGCTTTTGTGCAATAGAGTTTTATTAAAGGATAAAGGAGATAGAGAAAGCTTCTGACAGAGACATCACAAGGGGCAGAAAGCGTACCCCCTTGCTAGTGTTAGTAATGGAGTTATATACTCTCCAATAAGTTATGACAACGAACAAAAGAATGTCTGGAGGTTGTAAAGACTCACTAGACCTACTCCCATAATTGACATTTTAAGATAACAGGATTAGCCAGAAGGTTTTTTCCAGAGACCGTCCTCAAGAAGGATGCATGATTGTTATATAATCCTAAGGAATGTAGAGGGAAAAACAGTTTGTCCTTTCTTCCTCCTTGAGAATTCTAGACCCTCTCTCCTTGGGGACCCTTGAACTTCTTAGAAACCTGCCTTGGCAATGACTCTCTCAGAAAACATGATTGAACAGCCGTTTGGAGCTTCCTTTGACTTTCCCTGGGAGGGAGGGAGCCCTCCCTGAGCACAGGGCCTCAGGGGCCATGGCCAATGAAAAATAATCTCCCAGCAAGTGCTTTTCAGCCCTGTGTGACTCTCAGCCCACAGGAGGCTGAGAAAACTCTCTTCCTTGGAGGAAGGAAAGGCAGCCAAGAGTGTGTTTTCAGGCCTGTATCTTGCAGCAAGTGTTTGGCTTGTTAGACAGAAGACCTGCAGGCCTGTTCCAACAGACTCAATGCCAGAATCAGGGCCTTGTGTCTCCCTGCAGTTTCCTGGCTTGCAAACACATTCCTAGGTGAGAGCAGTCCTGCCCATGGGGAAGCAGGCTGCGGGAGTGTGTCTGAGGGGGCCAGGTGTCATGCTGGGGTCACCTGGTCGAGGGCACCTTGCACCTCCAATGGACCCAGGCAAGGAGTTGCAGGCCACCACCTTGCTTCTGAAATCCCAAATGGGGAGCAAAGCTCGCTCTGTCAGAGGGAAGAAAACAGCAACAGGATGGATTTTCAAGCAGTTGCTAGGCTGTACTGCGTTAGGGCTCCAAGGAAGGAAAATGCGAATTTTAGCCCCTACGACTGGTATCCAGGTGGGCTCCCAGGATGATTTCCCCGCAGGATCCAAGAACGTTCCAGACAGACCTGGGCTCACTAGCTCCTCCTGCAGAGGAAACATGAGAGAACAGCTGTTTGGAGGTTGCTTTGACTTCCCCTGGGAGGGTAGGATCCCTCCCTGGGTGCAGGGCCTCAGGGGCCATTGCCGCTGAGAAATGCCCTAAGCCAGACCTTTCCAGCCTTGTATGACTCAGCACGGAGGAGACTGGAAAAGCTCTCTTCCTTGGAGGAAGGAAAGGCAGCCCAGAGAGTGTGTTTTCACACCTGTATCTTGCAGCAAGTGTTTGGCGTCTCAGACGTCAGACCTCAGGCCTGCTCCAACGGCCTCAGTTCCAGAGTCAGGGCCGTGTGTCTCCCTGCATTTTCTGAGCCTTGGGAACACATTCCTAGGTCAGAACAGTCCTGCCCATGGGAAGGAGGCTGCGGGAGTGTGTCTGAGGGGGTCGGGTGCCATGCTGGGTCCAATAGACCCGGTACCTCAATAGACCCCAGGACAACAGCGGTGGGGCTCCCCTGGCTTCCGAAATGCCAAAGCGAGAAGCAAAGCTAGCTCTATCAGAAGGAAGAAAAGAGCAATCGGATGGATGTTCAGGCTGTTGCTGGCCGCACACACTTCAGGGTCCCCCCCGAGAGGAACAGGCGCCCTGTGGCCCTAGGTCCGATATGCAGGTTAACACACAGGGTGTGTCCCCATAGGGCCAAGAATTTTCCTGACAGACCTAGGCTCACTAGAGCTCTCCTACAGGGCAAAAGGGGTAGAACACTGTGGATGTGACTCTGCTTTCCCAGCGAGCATGGGGCCCTCCTAGGCCCCGGGCTCCAGGGAAAATTGTCCCTGAAAAATGACCTCCAAGAAGCGCTTTTCCAGCAGGCTGGGATGCAGAGTTCACAGGATGCGGGGGAAAGTGATCGTCCTTCAGGGAAGAAGAGGCAGCCACCCAGTGTGTGTTTGCAAGCCTGTATTTGAAGAAACTGGGCAAGGGGGACCTCCAGGTCTGCTCAGAGGACCGAAATTCCAGAGGCAGCACCATGTCCCCTGTCCTGAGCCTTGGGCCTAGCTTATAGCGGTATTGCTCATGAAGAAGCAGGGCAAAGACACACATGACCTGGCAGCTTCACGAGGGCGGAGGAAGCCTTGCCTCCAAATTCCTGTTTCGAGAGTTCGAAGGTGACCAAAACAGCTGGAGCCTTGAGCCTGCCAGCACAGGGCTTGGGTCTTCCTACCTTGAGCTACAAGAACA
>NW_017201088.1:0-6802 GCF_001704415.2 Capra hircus | reverse complement strand
ACGAGGCTTCCCCACAGGGCTGTCCCACGTGCCACCCGTGGTGTGAGTCGATCCTCCCTTGAAAGTCGAGCAGTGCAGGGAAAACAGGTTTCCCTGCAATGGCCTGAGAAATCAGGGGACTCTGGAAATGGGGCCTGATCCTGGAGTTCCTCTCGTCTTTCCTGTGGAGAGCGCCTCCTCTTGAGATGCGACAGGAATGCTAGGAATTCTTTCCCGACCACGCAGGGAAAGGATCCCTCCTCTCGAGCTAGCAGTCGGAAACGGGGCCACTCTGGAAATGGGCGGGACTCTCATGTTACTCTTGAGTGGAGACCGGTATGTCGGGGAACTTCTTGAGTTGCAGCAAGGGTGTGAAGGACCCTTTGGAAGTTCCAGATGTTAGATGTGATTAGCCTCGAGACGCCTCAGCGGAAATGGGCCTCATCTCGCCTGGAGGGGAGAACCTCCTGGATTTTCTCGAGTTGCGGCAGGTGCTCTCAACTTACGACGGGGACCTCAGGGACCCCGCTCTGGAGGCCTCAGGAAAGGCCAGTCCCCATGCGAGTTGCTCGGGGCCTCTCGGGATTCCTCTCCCTTCGATGCCGGTGCCTAAGATCTTGTGTGGAGTCGGTGCTGGAACCTGAGGATTCCTCTGCAGTGCTGACATGGATCTTGGTGTACTTCTGGAGTCTCTCAGGGCAGTCAGTCCGCTACTCCCACTGGGGCATGCACGTGCGCTTTCCTCCCGATCTGTAGCAGCAGTGTCACGCTTCCCTTCGCATGGATCAAGGGATCTGTGGCTTTCCCTCGAGGCTTTCCCACGAGGCTTTCCCACAGGGCTGTCCCACGTGCCACTGTGGTGTGAGTCGATCCTCGGTTTGAAAGTCGAGGCAGTGCAGGGAATAAAGGTTTCCCTGGAATGGACTGAGACATCTGGGGGACTCTGGGAATGGTGGCACGACCCTGGAGTCCTCTCTATTTTCCTGTGGAGAGCGCCTCCACTTAAGATGCGTTGGAAACGCCGTGAATTCTTTTCCGACCATGCAGGGGAAGGATCAATGCTCTCGAGCTATGAGGCGGAAACAGGGCTCCTCTGGATGTGGGTGGGACACTCGTGCTTCCTCTCGAGTGGAGACGGGTATGTCGGGGAACTTCTTGAGTTGCAGCAAGGGTGTGAAGGACGCCTTTGGAAGTTCCAGAGGTTACGTGTGATTAGCCTCGAGACGCCTCAGCGGAAATGGGCCTCATCTCGCCTGGAGGGGAGAACCTCCTGGATTTTCTCGAGTTGCGGCAGGTGCTCTCGACTTACGACGGGGACCTCAGGGACCCGCTCTGGTGGCCTCAGAAAGGCCAGTCCCCCATGCGAGTTGCTCGGGGGCATCTCTCGGGATTCCACTACCGTCGATGCCGGGCCTAAGATTGTTTGGAGTCGGTGCCGGAACCTGAGGATTCCTCTCCAGTGCTGACTTGGCTATTGGGGTACTTCTGGAGTCTCCCCCAGGGGAGTCAGTCCTCGTCTCGAGTGGGGGCATGCACGAGCGCTTACCTCCCGAGCTGTAGCAGCAGTGTCATGCTTCCTTCGCGTGAATCAAGGGAACAGTGGCTTTCCCTCGAGGCTTTCCCTAGAGGCTTTCCCCAGGCTTTCCCACGAGGCTTTACCACAGCGCTATCCACGTGCCACCATGGTGTGAGTCGATCCTCGGCTTGAAATTTGAGGCAGTGCCGGGAAAACAGGCTTCCCTGGAATGGCCTGAGACATCTGGGCGACTCTGGGAATGGTGGAAGGACCCTGGAGTTCCTGACGCCTTTCCTGTGGAAAGCCTACCCTCTTGAGATGCGACGGGAACGCCGGGAATTCTTTCCCGACCATGCAGGGAAAGGATCCCTCCTCTCGTGCTATGAGGCGGAAACGGGGCTCCTCTGGATGTGGGCGGGACTCTCGTGCTTCCTCTCGAGTGGAGACGGGTATGTCGGGGAACTTCTTGAGTTGCAGCAAGGATGTGAAGGACGTTTTCGAAGTTCCAGAGGTTAGGTGTGATTAGCCTGGGGACGCCTCAGAGGAAACGGGCCTCATCTCGCCTGGAGGGGAGAACCTCCTGGATTTTATCGAGTTGCGGCAGTTGCTCTCGACTTATGACGGGGACCTCAGGGACCCGCTCTGATGGCCTCAGGAAAGGCCAGTACCCATGCTAGTTGCTCGGGGCCTCTCGGATTCTTCTCCCGTCGATGCAGGGGCCTAAAACCTTGTTTGGAGTCGGTGCCGGAACGTGAGGATTCCTCGCCAGTGCTGATGTGGATCTTGGGGTACTTCTGGAGTCTCTCCAGGGTAGTCAGTCCTCGTATCGAGTGGGGGCATGCACGTGCGCTTTCCTTCCGAGATGTAGCAGCAGTGTCACACTTCCGTTCGCGTGAATCAAAGCAACTGTGGCTTCCCTCGAGGCTTTCCCACGAGGCTTTCTCTCGAGGCTTTCCCACGAGGCTTTCCCACAGGGCTGTCCCACGTGCCACAGTGGTGTGAGTCGATCCTCGGCTTGAAAGTAGAGGCAGTGCAGGGAAAACAGGTGTCCCTGGAATGGACTGGGACATCTGGGGGACTTAGGGAATGGTGGCACGTCCCTGGAGTTCCTCTCGCCTTTCCTGTGGAGATCGCCTCCTCTTGAGATGCACCGGAAACACTGGGAACTCTTTCCCGATCACTGATGGAAAGGATCCCTCCTCTCGAGCTAGGAGGCGGAAACGGGGCTCCTCTGAATTTGGGCGGGACTCTCGTGCTTCCTCTCGAGTGGAGACGGGTATGTTGGGGATCTTCTTGAGTTGCAGCAAGGGTGTGAAGGACCCTTTGTAAGTTCCAGAGGTTAGGTGTGATTAGCCTTGAGACACCTCAGCGGAAATGGTCCTTATCTCGCCTGGAAGGGAGAACCTCCTGGATTTTCTCGAGTTGTGGCAGGTGCTCTCGACTAACGACGGGGACCTCAGGGACCCGCTCTGGTGGCCTCAGGAAAGGCCAGTCCCCATGCAAGTTGCTCGGGGCCTCTCGGGATTCCTCTCCTTCGATGCCAGGCCCTAAGACCTTGTTTGGAGTCGGTGCCGGAACCTGAGGATTCCTCTCCAGTGCTGACATGGATCCTGGGGTACTTCTGGAGTCTCCCCAGGGGAGTCACTCGTCGTCTCGAGTGCGGGTATGCACGTGCGCTTACCTCCCGAGCTGTAACAGCAGTGTCACGCTTCCCGTCGCGTGGATCAAGGGATCTGTGGCTTTCCCTCGAGGCTTTCCCACGAGGCCTTCCCACAGGGCTGTCCCACGTGCCACCGAGGTGTGAGTCGATCCTCGGCTTGAAAGTCGAGGCAGTGCAGGGAAAAGGTTTCCCTGGAATGGACTGACACATCTGGGGGACTCTGGAATGTGGCACAACCCGGGAGTTCCTCTCGCCTTTCCTGTGGAGAGCGCCTCCACTTGAGGTGTGACGGGAACGCCGGGAATTCTTTCCCGACCACGCAGGGAAAGGATCCCCTCTCTGAGTTAGGGAGGCGAAACGGGGCTCCTCTGGATGTGGGCGGGACTCTCGTGCTTCCTCTCGAGTGTAGTCGGGTATGTCGGGGAACTTCTTGAGTTGCAGCAAGGGTGTGAAGGACCCTTTGGAAGTTCCAGAGTTTAGGTGTGATTAGCCTCGAGACGCCTCAGCGGAAATGGGCCTCATCTCGCCTGGAGGGGAGAAACCTCCTGGATTTTCTCGAGTTGCGGCAGGTGCTCTCGACTTACGACGGGGACCTCAGGGACCCGCTCTGGTGGCCTCAGGCAAGGCCAGTCCCATGCGAGTTGCTCGGGGCCTCTCGGGATTCCTCTCCAGTGGATGCCGGGCCTAAGATCTTGTGTGGAGTAGGTGCCGAACCTGAGCATTCCTCTCAAGTGCTGAGATGGATCTTGGGTACTTCTGGAGTCTCCCCAGGGAGTCAGTCGTCGTCTCGAGTGGGGGGAATGCACGTGCGCTTTCCTCCCGAGCGAAGCAGCAGTGTCACGCTTCCCTTTGCGTGGATCAAGGGATCAGGGGCTTTCCTCGAGGCTTTCCACAGGGCTTTCCCACGAGGCTTCCCCACAGGGCTGTCCCACGTGCCACCGTGGTGTGAGTCGATCCTCCTTGAAAGTCGAGGCAGTGCAGGGAAAAACAGGTTTCCTGCAATGGCCTGAGAAATCAGGGGGACTCTGGGAATGGGGCCTGATCCTGGAGTTCCTCTCGTCTTTCCTGTGGAGAGCGCCTCCTCTTGAGATGCGACAGGAATGCTAGGAATTCTTTCCCGACCACGCAGGGAAAGGATCCCTCCTCTCGAGCTAGCAGTCGGAAACGGGGCCACTCTGGAAATGGGCGGGACTCTCATGTTACTCTTGAGTGGAGACCGGTATGTCGGGAACTTCTTGAGTTGCAGCAAGGGTGTGAAGGACCCTTTGGAAGTTCCAGATGTTAGATGTGATTAGCCTCGAGACGCCTCAGCGGAAATGGGCCTCATCTCGCCTGGAGGGGAGAACCTCCTGGATTTTCTCGAGTTGGCGGCAGGTGCTCTCAACTTACGACGGGGACTCAGGGACCCGCTCTGGAGGCCTCAGGAAAGGCCAGTCCCCATGCGAGTTGCTCGGGGCCTCTCGGGATTCCTCTCCCTTCGATGCCGGTGCCTAAGATCTTTGTGTGGAGTCGGTGCTGGAACCTGAGGATTCCTCTGCAGTGCTGACATGGATCTTGGTGTACTTCTGGAGTCTCTCAGGGCAGTCAGTCCGCTACTCCACTGGGGGCATGCACGTGCGCTTTCCTCCCGATCTGTAGCAGCAGTGTCACGCTTCCTTCGCATGGATCAAGGATCTGTGGCTTTCCTCGAGGCTTTCCACGAGGCTTTCCCACAGGGCTGTCCCACGTGCCACTGTGGTGTGAGTCGATCCTCGGTTTGAAAGTCGAGGCAGTGCAGGGAATAAAGGTTTCCTGGAATGGACTGAGACATCTGGGGGACTCTGGGAATGGTGGCACGACCCTGGAGTCCTCTCTATTTTCCTGTGGAGAGCGCCTCCACTTAAGATGCGTTGGACGCCGTGAATTCTTTTCCGACCATGCAGGGGAAGGATCAATGTCTCTCGAGCTATGAGGCGGAAACAGGGCTCCTCTGGATGTGGGTGGGACACTCGTGCTTCCTCTCGAGTGGAGACGGGTATGTCGGGGAACTTCTTGAGTTGCAGCAAGGGTGTGAAGGACCTTTGGAAGTTCAGAGGTTACGTGTGATTAGCCTCGAGACGCCTCAGCGGAAATGGGCCTCATCTCGCCTGGAGGGGAGAACCTCCTGGATTTCTCGAGTTGCGCGCAGGTGCTCTCGACTTACGACGGGGACCTCAGGGACCCGCTCTGGTGGCCTCAGAAAGGCCAGTCCCCATGCGAGTTGCTCGGGGCATCTCGGGATTCCACTACCGTCGATGCCCGGGCCTAAGACTTGTTTGGAGTCGGTGCCGGAACCTGAGGATTCCTCTCCAGTGCTGACTTGGCTATTGGGGTACTTCTGGAGTCTCCCCAGGGGAGTCAGTCCTCGTCTCGAGTGGGGGCATGCACGAGCGCTTACCTCGCCGAGCTGTAGCAGCAGTGTCATGCTTCCCTTCGCGTGAATCAAGGGAACAGTGGCTTTCCGCTCGAGGCTTTCCCTAGAGGCTTTCCACCAGGCTTTCCCACGAGGCTTTACCACAGCGCTATCCACGTGCCACCATGGTGTGAGTCGATCCTCGCTTGAAATTTGAGGGCAGTGCCGGGAAAACAGGCTTCCCTGGAATGGCCTGAGACATCTGGGCGACTCTGGAATGGTGGAAGGACCGCTGGAGTTCCTGACGCCTTTCCTGTGGAAAGCTACCTCTTGAGATGCGACGGGAACGCCGGGAATTCTTTCCCGACCATGCAGGGAAAGGATCCCTCCTCTCGTGCTATGAGGCGGAAACGGGGGCTCCTCTGGATGTGGGCGGGACTCTCGTGCTTCCTCTCGAGTGGAGACGGGTATGTCGGGAACTTCTTTGAGTTGCAGCAAGGATGTGAAGGACGTTTTCGAAGTTCGCAGAGGTTAGGTGTGATTAGCCTGGGGACGCCTCAGAGGAACGGGCCTCATCTCGCCTGGAGGGGAGAACCTCCTGGATTTTATCGAGTTGCGGCAGTTGCTCTCGACTTATGACGGGGACCTCAGGGACCCGCTCTGATGGCCTCAGGAAAGGCCAGTACCATGCTAGTTGCTCGGGCTCTCGGGATTCTTCTCCCGTCGATGCAGGGGCCTAAAACCTTGTTTGGAGTCGGTGCCGGAACGTGAGGATTCCTCGGCCAGTGCTGATGTGGATCTTGGGGTACTTCTGGAGTCTCTCCAGGGTAGTCAGTCCTCGTATCGAGTGGGGGCATGCACGTGCGCTTTCCTTCCGAGATGTAGCAGCAGTGTCACACTTCGTTCGCCGTGAATCAAAGCAACTGTGGCTTCCCTCGAGGCTTTTCCCACGAGGCTTTCTCTCGAGGCTTTCCACGAGGCTTTCCCCACAGGGCTGTCCCACGTGCCACAGTGGTGTGAGTCGATCCTCGGCTTGAAAGTAGAGGCAGTGCAGGGAAACAGGTGTCCCTGGAATGGACTGGGACATCTGGGGGACTTAGGGAATGGTGGCACGTCCCTGGAGTTCCCTCTCGCTTTCCTGTGGAGATCGCCTCCTCTTGAGATGCACCCGGAAACACTGGGAACTCTTTTCCCGATCACTGATGGAAAGGATCCCTCCTCTCGAGCTAGGAGGCGGAAACGGGGCTCCTCTGAATTTGGGCGGGACTCTCGTGCT
>NW_017201087.1:0-6802 GCF_001704415.2 Capra hircus | reverse complement strand
TCCGTCGCATCTCAAGAGGAGGCGCTCTCCACAGGAAGGCGAGAGGAACTCCAGGGTCGTGCCACCATTCCAGAGTCCCCAGATGCTCAGTCCATCCAGGGAAACCAGTTTTCCCTGCACTGCCTCGACTTTCAAGCCGAGGATCGACTCATACAACGGCGGCACGTGGGACAGCCCTGTGGGAAAGCCTCGTGGAAAGCTCATGGGAAAGCCTCGAGGTAAAGCCCTGATCCTTGATCCACAAGAAGGGAAGCGTGACACTCCTGCTACAGCTCGGGAGCGCACGTGCATGCCCCCACTCGAGACCGAGGACTGACTCCCCTGGGAGACTCCAGAAGTACCCCAAGATCCATGTCAGCACTGGAGAGGAATCCTCAGGTTCCGGCACCGATCCACACAAGATCTTAGGCCCCGGCATCGAGGGAGAGGAATCCCGAGAGGCCCCGAGCAACTCCATGGGGACTGGCCTTTCATGAGGCCACCCAGCGCGGGTCCCTCAGGTCCCCTTCGTAAGTCGAGAGCACCTGCCCAACTGAGAAAATTCAGGAGGTTCTCCCCTCCAGGCGAGATGAGCCCATTTCCGCTGAGCGTCTCGAGGCTAATCACACCTAAGCTCTGGAACTTCCAAAGGGTCCTTCACACCCTTGCTGCAACTCAAGAAGTTCCCAACATACCCGTCTCCACTCGAGAGGAAGCACGAGAGTCCCGCCCACATACCAGAGGAGCCCCGGTTTCCGCCTCCTAGCTCGAGAGGTGGGATCCTTTCGCTGCGTGGTCGGGAAAGAATTCCCGGCGTTCCGTCGCATTCAAGAGGAGGCGCTCTCCACAGGAAAGGCGAGAGTAACTCCAGGGTCATGCTACCATTCCCAGAGTCCCCCAGATGTCTCAGTCCATTCCAGAGAAACCTGTTTTCCCTGTACTGCCTCGACTTTCAAGCCGAGGATCGACTCACACCACGGTGGCACGTGGGACAGCCTGTGGACAGCCTCGTGGGAAAGCCTCGTGGGAAAGCCACAGATCCCTTGATCCACGCGAAGGGAAGCGTGACACTGCTGCTACATGCTCGGGAGGAAAGCGCTCGTGCATGCCCCCAATCGAGACGAGGACTGACTCCCCTGGGGAGACTCCAGAAGTACCCCAAGATCCATGTGGCACTGGAGAGGAATCCTCAGGTTCCGGAACCGACTCCTCACAAGGTCTTACGCCCCGGCATTGAGGGGAGAGGAATCCCGAGAGGCCCCGAGCAACTCGCATGGGACTGGCCTTTCCTGAGGCCACCAGAGCGGGTCCCTGAGGTCCCCGTCGTAAGTCGAGAGCAGCTGCCGCAACTCGAAAAATCCAGGAGGTTCTCCCCTCCAGGCGAGATTGAGGCCCATTTCCGCTGAGGCGTCTTGAGGCTAAACACATCTAACATCTGGAACTTCCAAGGGTCCTTCACACCCTTGCTGCAACTGCAAGAAGTTCCCCGACATACCCGTCTCCACTCGAGAGGAAGCACGAGAGTCCGGGCACATCCAGAGGAGCCCCGTTTCTGCCTCCTAGCTCGAGAGGAGGGATCCTTTCCCTGCGTGGTCGGGAAAGAATTCCCGGTGTTCCCGTCGAATCTCAAGAGGAGGCGCTCTCCACAGGAAAGGCGAGAGGAACTCCAGGGTCGTGCCACCATTCCCAGAATCCCTCAGATATCTCAGTCCATTACAGGGAAACCTGTTTTCCCTGCACTGCGTCGATTTTCAAGCCGAGGATCGACTCACACAACGGTGGCACGTGGGACAGCCCTGTGGGAAAGCCTCATGGGAAAGCCTCCTGGGATAGCCTCGAGGGAAAGCCACATATCCCTTGATGCACGCGAAGGGAAGCGTGACACTGCTGCTACAGCTCTGGAGGAAAGCGCACTTGCATGCCCCCACTCGAGACGAGGACTGACTCCCCTGGGGAGACTCCAGAAGTACCCCAAGATCCATGTCAGCACTGGAGAGGAATCCTCAGGTTCCGGCACCGACTCCACACAAGGTCTTAGGCCCCGGCATCGACGGGAGAGGAATCCCGAGAGGCCCCGAGCAACTCGTCATGGCGACTGGCCTTTCCTGAGGCCACCAGAGCCTGTCCCTGAGGTTCCCATCGTAAGTCGAGAGCACCTGCCGCAACTCGAGAAAATCCAGGAGGTTCTCCCCTCCAGGCGAGATGAGGCCCATTTCCGCTGAGGCGTCTCTGAGGCTAATCACATCTAACCTCTGGAACTTCCAAAGGGTCCTTCACTACCCTTGCTGCAACTCAAGAAGTTCCCTGACATACCCGTCTGCCACTCGAGAGGAAGCACGAGAGTCCCGCCCACATCCAGAGGAGCCCCGTTTCCGCCTCCTAGCTCGAGAGGAGGGATCCTTTCCCGGCGTGTTCGGGATAGAATTCCCGGCATTCCCGTCGCAAGTCAAGAGGAGGCGCTCTCCACAGGAAAGGCGAGAGGAACTCCAGGGTCGTGCCACCATTCGCAGAGTCCCCCAGATGTCTCAGTCCATTCCAGGGAAACCTGTTTTCCCTGCACTGCCTCGACTTTGAAGCCGAGGATCGACTCACACCACGGTGGCACGTGGGACAGTCCTGTGGGAAAGCCTCAAGGGAAAGCCCCTGATGCCTTGATCCACGCGAAGGGAAGCGTGACACTGCTGCTACAGCTCGGGAGGAAAGAGCACCTGCATGCCCCCACTCGAGACGAGGACTGACTCCCCTGGGGAGGCTCCAGAAGTACCCCAAGTTCCATGTCAGCACTGGAGAGGAATCCACAGGTTTCGGCACCGACTCCACTCAAGGTCTTAGGCCCCAGCATCGAGGGGAGAGGAATCCCGAGAGGCCCCCGAACAACTCGCATGGGGACTGGCCTCTCCTGAGGCAACCAGAGCGGGTCTCTGAGGTCCCCATCGTAAGTCGAAAGCACCTGCCGCAACTAGAGAAAATCCAGGAGGTTCTCCCCTCCAGGCGAGATGAGGCTCATTTCCGCTGAGGCGTCTCAAGGCTAATCACATCTAACGTCTGGATCTTCCAAAGGGTCCTTCACACCCTTGCTGCAACTCAAGAAGTTCCCCGACATACCCGTTTACACTCGAGAGGAAGCACGAGAGTCCCGCCCACATCCAGAGGAGCCCCGTTTCCGCCTCCTAGCTCGAGAGGAGGGATCCTTTCCCTGCGTGGTCGGGAAAGAATTCCCAGCGTTCCCGTCGCTTCTCAAGAGGAGGCGCTCTCCACAGGAAAGGAGAGAGGAACTCCAGGGTCCTGCCACCATTCCCAGAGTCCCCCAGATGTCTCAGTCCATTCCAGGGAAACTGTTTTCCCTGCACTGCCTCTACTTTCAAGCCGAGGATCGTCTCACACCACGGTGGCACGTGGGACAGCCCTGTGGGAAAGCCTCGTGGGAAAGACTCGGGGAAAGCCTCGAGGGAAAGCCGCAGATCCCTCGTTCGACTCGAAGGGAAGCTTGACACTGCTGCTACAGCTCGGGAGGAAAGCGCACGTGCATGCCCCCACTCGAGACGAGGACTGACTCCCCTGGGGAGACTACAGAAGTAGCCCAAGATCCATGTCAGCACTGGAGAGGAATCCTCACGTTCCGGCACCGACTACAAGCAAGGTCTTAGGCCCCGGCATCGACGGGAGAGGAATCCCGAGAGGCCCCCGAGCACCTCGCATGGGGACTGGCCTTTCCTGAGGCCACCAGAGAGGGTCCCTGAGGTCCCCGTCGTAAGTCGAGAGCACCTGCCGCAACTCGAGAAAATCCAGGAGGTTCTCCCCTCCAGGCGAGATGAGGCCCATTTCCGCCTAGGCGTCTCGAGGCTAATCACACCTCAGCTCTGGAACTTCGAAAGGGTCCTTCACACCCTTGCTGCAACTCAAGAAGTTCCCCGACATACCCGTCTCCACTCGAGAGGAAGCACGAGAGTCCCGCCCACATCCAGAGGAGCCCCGTTTCCGCCTCCTAGCTCGAGAGGAGGGATCCTTTCCCTGCGGGGTCGGGAAAGAATTCCCGGCGTTCCCGTCGCATCTCAAGAGGAGGCGCTCTCCACAGGAAAGGCGAGAGGAACTCCAGGATCGAGGCACATTCCCAGAATCCCCCAGATGTCTCAGTCCATTCCAGGGAAACCTGTTTTCCCTGCACTGTTTCGACTTTCAAGCCGAGGATCGACTCACAACACGGTGGCACGTGGGACAGTCCTTTGGGAAAGTCTCGTGGGAAATCCTCGTGGGAAAGCCTCGAAGGAAAGCCACAGATCCCTTGATCCATGCGAAGGAAAGCGTGACACTGCTGCTACAGCTCGGGAGGAAAGCGCACTTGGATGCCCCCACTCGAGACGAGGACTGAGTCCCCTGGGGAGACTCCAGAAGTACCCCAAGATCCATGTCAGCACTGGAGAGGAATCCACAGGTTTCGACACCGACTCCACACATGGTCTTAAGCCCCAGCATCGACGGGAGAGGATCCCGAGAGGCCCCTGAGCAACTCGCATGGGGATTGGCCTTTCCTGAGGCCACCAGAGCAGGTCCCTGAGGTCCCCGTCGTAAGTCGAGAGCACCTGCCGCAACTCGAGAAAATCCAGGAGGTTCTCCCCTCCAGGCGAGATGAGGCCCATTTCCGCTGAGGCGTCTCGAGGCTAGTCACACCTAACCTCTGGAACTTCCAACGGGTCCTTCACACCCTTGCCGCAACTCAAGAAGTTCCCCGACATACCCGTCTCCACTCGAGACGAAGCATGAGAGTCCCGCCCACATCCAGAGGAGCCCCGTTTCCGCCTCCTAGCTCGAGAGGAGGGATCATTTCCCTGCGTGGTCGGGAAAGAATTCCCGGCGTTCCTGTCGCATCTCAAGAGGAGGCACTCTCCACAGGAAAGGCGTGAGGAACTCCAGGGTTGTGCCACCATTCCCAGAGTCCTCCAGATATCTCAGTCCATTCCAGGGAAACCTGTTTTCCCTGCACTGTTTCGACTTTCAAGCAGAGGATCGACTCACACCACGTTGCCACGTGGGACAGCCCTGTGGGAAAGCCTCGTGGGAAAGCCTCGTGGGAAAGCCTCGAGGGAAAGCCACAGATCCCTTGATCCACGCGAAGGGAAGCGTTACAATGCTGCTACAGCTCGTAGTAAAGCGCACTTGTATGCCCCCACTCGAGACGAGGACTGACTCCACTGGGGAGAGTCCAGAAGTTCCCCAAGATCCTTTTCAGCACTGGAGAGGAAGCCTCAGGTTCCGGAACCGACTCCACACAATGTCTTAGGCCCCGGCATCGACGGAGAGGAATCCCGAGAGGTCCCCGAGCAACTCCCATGGGGACTGGCATTTCCAGAGGCCTCCAGAGCGGGTCCCTGAGGACAACGTCTCAAGTCGAGAGCACGTGCCGCAACTCGAGAAAATCCAGGAGGTTCTCCCCTCCAGGCGAGATGAGGCCCATTTCCGCTGAGGCGTCTCGAGGCTAATCACACCTAAACTCTGGAACTTCCAAAGGGTCCTTCACACCCTTGCTGCAACTCAAGAAGTTCCCCGACATACCCGTCTCCACTCGAGAGGAAGCACGAGAGGCCCACCCACATCCAGAGCAGTCCCGCTTCCGCCTCCTAGCTCGAGAGGAGGGATCCTTTCCCTGCGTGGTCGGGACAGAATTCCCGGCGTTCCCGTCGCATCTCAAGAGGAGTCGCTTTCCACAGGAAAGGCGAGAGGAACTTCCAGAGTCGTACCACCATTCCCAGAGTCCCCCAGATGTCTCCGTCCATTCCAGGGAAACCTGTTTTCCCTGCACTGCCTCGACTTTCAAGCCGAGGATCGACTCACACCACGGTGGCACGTGGGACAGCCCTGTGGGAAAGCCTCTGTCGTGGGAAAGCCACAGATCCCTTGATCCACGCGAAGGGAAGCGTGACACTGCTGCTACAGCTCGGGAGGAAAGCGCACGTGCCATGCCCCCACTCGAGACGAGGACTGACTCCCCTGGGGAGACTCCAGAAGTACTTCAAGATCCATGTCAGCACTGGAGAGGAATCCTCACGGTTCCGGCAACGACTCCAACAAAGGTCTTAGGCCCTTGCATCGACGGGAGAGGAATCCCGAGAGGCCCCAGAGCAACTCGCATGGGACTGGCCTTTCCTGAGGCCACCAGAGCGGGTCCCTGAGGTCCCCGTCGTAAGTCGAGAGCACCTGCCGCAACTCGAGAAAATCCAGGAGGTTCTCCCCTCCAGGCGATGATGAGGCCCATTTCTGCTGAGGCGTCTCGAGGCTAATCACACCTAACCTCTGGAACTCCAAAGGTCTTTCACACCCTTGCTGCAACTCAAGAAGTTCCCCGACATACCCGTCTCCACTCGAGAGGAAGCACGAGATCCGCCACATCTAGAGGAGCCCCGTTTCCGCCTCCTAGCTGAGAGGAGGGATCCTTTCCCTGCGTGTTCGGGAAAGAATTCCGCGTTTCCTCGCATCTCAAGAGGAGGTGGGCTCCACAGGAAAGGCGAGAGGAACTCCAGGGTCGTGCCACCATTCCCAGAGTCCCCAGATGTCTAGGTCCATTCCAGGAAAACCTGTTTTCCCTGCACTGCCTCGAATTTCAAGCGAGGATCGACCCACAGCACGTGACACGTGGGACAGCCTGTGGTTAAGACTCGTGGGAAAGCCTCGTGGAAAGCCTCGATGGAAAGCCACGATCCCTTGATCCACGCGAAGGGAGCGGGACACGCTGCTACAGCTCGGGTGAAAGCGACGTGGATGCCCCCACTCGAGTAGAGGACTGACTCCCCTGGGGAGACTCCAGAAGTCCCCCCAAGATCCATGTCAG
>NW_017201086.1:0-6803 GCF_001704415.2 Capra hircus | reverse complement strand
CACGGTGGCACGTGGGACAACCCTGTGGGAAGCCTCGTGGGAAACCTCGAGGCAAGGCACAGATCCCTTGATCCCGCGAAGGGAAGGGTGACACTGCTGCTCAGCTCGGGGGAAAGCGCACGTGCATGCCCCCACTCGAGACGAGGACTGACTCCCCAGGGAGACTCCAGAATTACCCCAAGATCCATGTCAGCACTGGAGAGGAATCCTCAGGTTCCGACACCCCTCCACACAAGATCTAGGCCCCAGCATCGACGGGAGAGGAATCCGAGAGGCCCCGAGCAACTCGCATGGGGACTGGCCTTTCCTGAGGCCACCAGAGCGGGTCCCTGAGGTCCCGTCGTAAGTCGAGAGCCCCTGCCCGAAACTCGAGAAAATCCAGGAGGTTCTCCCCTCCAGGCGAGATGAGGCCCATTTCCGCTGAGGCTTCTCGAGGCTAATCACACCTAACCTCTGAAACTTCCAAACGGTCCTTCACACCCTTGCTGCAACTCTAGAAGTTCCCCGACATACCCGTCTCCACTGGAGGAGGAAGCAGGAGAGTCCAGCCCACATCCAGAGGAGCCCCGTTTCCGCCTCCTAGCTCGAGAGGAGGGATCCTTTCCCTGCCTGGTCTGTAAAGAATTCCTGGCGTTCCCGTCGCATCTCAAGATGAGGTGCTCTACACAGGAAAGGCGAGAGGAACTCCAGGGACGTGCCACCATTCCAGAGTCCCCCAGATGTCTCCGTCCATTCCAGGGACACCTGTTTTCCCTGCACTGCCTCGACTTTCAAGCCGAGGATCGACTCACTGCGCGGTGACACGTGGGACAGCCCTGTGGGAAAGCCTCTAGGGAAAGCCACAGATCCCTTGATCCACTCGACGGGAAGCGTGACACGGCTCTAGAGCTGGGGAGGAAAGCGCACGTGCATGCCCCACTCGAGACGTGGACTGACTCCCCTGGGGAGACTCCAGAAGTACCCAAGATCCATGCCAGCCCTGGAGAGGAATCCTCAGGTTCCGCAAACGACTCCACACAAGGTCTTAGGCCCCGGCATCGACGGGAGAGGAATCCCGATAGCCCCGAGCAACTGTCATGGGGACTGTCCTTTCCTGAGGCCACCAGAGCGTGTCCCTGAGGTCCCCGTTGTAAGTCGAGAGCACCTGCCGCAACTCGAGAAAATCCAGGAGGTTCTCCCTTCCAGGCGAGATGAGCCCCATTTCCGCTGAGGCTTCTCGAGGCTAATCACATCTAACCTCTGAAACTTCCAAAGGGTGATTCACACCCTTGCTGCAACTCAAGAAGTTCCCCGACATACCCGTCTCCACTCGAGAGGAAGCACAAGAGTCCCGACAACATCAGAGAGGAGCTCCCTTTCCGCCTCCTAACTCGAGAGGAGGGATCCTTTCCCTGCTTGTCTGGAAAGAATTCCTGGCATTCCCGTCGCATCTCAAGATGAGGTGCTCTCCACAGGAAAGGCGACAGGAACTCCAGGGTCGAGCCACCATACCCAGAGTCCCAGATGTCTCAGTCCATTCCAGGGAAACCTGTTTCCCCTGCACTGCCTCGACTTTCAAGCCGAGGATAGACTCACACCACGGTGGCACGTGGACAGCCCTGTGGGAAAGTCTCGTGGGAAAGCCTTATGGGAAAGCCTCATGAGGAAGCCTCGAGGGAAAGCCACTGATCCCTTGATCCATGCGAAGGGAAGCGTGACACTGCTGCTACAGCTCGGGAGGAAAGCGCACGTGCATGCCCCACTCGAGCCGAGGTCTGACGCCCCTGGGAGACTCCAGAAGTCCCGAAGATCCATGTCGGCACTGGAGAGGAATCCTCAGGTTCCGGCACTGACTCCACACAAGGTCTTGCCCGGCATCGACGGAGAGGAATCCCGAGAAGCCCCGAGCAACTTGCAGAGGGCTGGCCTTTCATGAGGCCACCAGAGCATATCTCTGAGGTCCAAGTCGTAAGTCGAGGCTCCAGCTGCAACTCGAGAAAATCCAGGACGTTCTCCCCTGCAGGCGAGATGTGGCCCATATCCGATGAGGCATCTCGAGGCTAATCAACAAGCGTCTGGAACTAACAAAGGGGCCCTCAAAACCTAGTTGCAACTCAAGAAGTTGCCCGAAATACCCCTCTCCACTCGAGAGGAAGCACGAGAGTCTTGCCCACACCCAGAGGAGCCCGTTTCCGCCTCATAGCTCGAGAGGAAGGATCCTTTCCCTGCGTTATCCGGAAAGAATTCCCGGCATTCCCCTCGCATCTCAAGAGGAGGCGCAACCACAGGAAAGGCGAGAGGAACTCCAGGGTCGTGCCACCATTCCCAGATCCCCCAGATGTCTCAGTCCATTCCAGGGAAACCTGTTTTCCCTACACTGCCTCGACTTTCAAGCCGAGCATCGACTCACTGCTTGGTGGCACGTGGAACAGCCCTTTGTGAAAGCCTCGTGGGAAAGCCTCGAGGGAAAGCCACAGATCCCTTGATCCACGCGAAGGGAAGCGTGACACTGCTGCTACAGCTCGGGAGGAAAGCGCACGTGCATGCCCCACTCGAGACGAGGACTGACTGCCCTGGGTAGATTCCAGAAGTACCCCAGACCCATGTCGGCAGTGCAGAGGATTCCTCAGGTTCCAGCACCGATTCCACACAAAGGTCTTAGGCCCCGGCATCGACGGGAGAGGAATCCCGAGAGGCCCCGAGAAACTAGCATGGGGACTGGCCTTTCCTGAGGCCAGCAGAGCGGGTCCCTGAGATCCCCGTCGTAACTCGAGAGCACCTGCTGCAACTCGAGAAAATCCAGGAGGTTCTCCCCTCCAGGCGAGATGAGGCCCATTTCTGCTGAGGCGTGTCGAGGCTAATCAAAACTAACCTCTGGAACATCCAAAGGTCCTTCACACCCTTGCTGCAACTCAAGAAGTTCCCCGACATACCCGTCTCCACTCGAGAGGAAGCACGAGAGTTCTGCCCACATCCAGAGGAGCCCCGTTTCCGCCTCCTAGCTCGAGAGGAGGGTTCCTTTCCCTGCGTGGTCAGGAAAGAATTCCCGGTTCCCGTCGCATCTCAAGAGGAGGCGCTCTGCACAGGAAAGGCGAGAGGAAGTCCAGGGTCGTGCCACCATTCCCAGAGTCCCCAGATGTCTCAGTCCATTCCAGGGAAACCTGTTTTCCCTGCACTGCCTCGACTTTCAAGCCGAGGATCGACTCAAACCTCGGTGGCACGTGGGACAGCCCTGTGGGAAAGCCTCGAGGGAAAACCTCGAGGGAAAGCCACAGATCCCTTGATCCACCAGAAGGCAAGTGGAACACTGCTGCTACAGATCGGGAAGAAAGCGCACGTGCATGCCCCCACTCGAGACGAGGACTGACTCCCCTGGGGAGACTCCAGAAGTACCCCAAGGTCCATGTCAGCACTGTAGAGGAATCCTCAGGTTCCGGCACCCACTCCACACGAGACCTAGGCCCCGGCATCGACGGGAGAGGAATCCCGAGAGGCCCCGAGCAACTCGCGTAGGGACTGGCATTTCCAGAGGCCACCACCAGAGCAGGTCCCTGAGGTCCCCATCGTAAGTCGATAGCACCTGTCGCAACTCGAGAAAATCCTGGAGGTTCTCCCCTCCAGGCGAGATGAGGCCCATTTCCACTGAGGCGTTTCGAGGCCAATCACACCTAACCTCTGGAACTTACAAAGGGTCCTTCACACCCTTGCTGCAACTAAAAAAGTTCCCCCGACGTACCCGTCTCCACTCGAGGGGAAGCACGAGAGTCCTGCCCACATCCAGAAGAGACCCGTTTCTGCCTCCTAGCTCGAGAGGAGGGATCCTTTCCCCTGCGTGGTCTAGAAAGAATTCCCGGTGTTCCTGTCGCATCTCAAGAGGAGTCGCTCTCCACAGGAAAGGCGAGAGGAACTCCAGGGTCGAGCCACCATACCCAGAGTCACCCAGATGTCTCAGTCCATTCCAGGGAAACCTGTTTCCCCTGCACTGCCTCGACTTTCAAGCCGAGGATCGACTCACACCACGGTGGCACGTGGAACAGCCCTGTGGGAAAGCTCGTGGGAAAGCCTCGAAGGAAAGCCACAGATTCCTTGTTTCACGAGAAGGGAAGCGTGACACTTCTGCTACAGCTCGGGAGGAAAGTGCACGTGCATGCCCCCACTTGAGACGAGGATGAAACCCCCGGGGAGACTCCAGAAGTACCCAAGATCCATGTCAGCACTGGAGAGGAATCCTCAGTTCCAGCACTGACTCCACACAAGGTCTTAGGCCCCGGCATCGACGGGAGAGGAATCCCGAGAGGCCCCAGAGCAACTCGCATGGGGGACTGGCCTTTCCTGAGGATACCAGAGCGGGTCCCTGAGGTCCCCGTCGTAAGCCTAGAGCACCTGCGGCAACTCGAGAAAATCCAGGAGGGTCTCCCCTCCAGGTGAGATGAGGCCCATTTCCGCTGAGGCGTCTCGAGGCTCATCACACCTAACCTCTGGAACTTCCAAAGGGTCCTTCACACCCTTGCTGCAACTCAAGAAGTTCCCCGACATAGCCGTATCCACTCGAGAGGAAGCACGAGAGTCCCGCCCACATCCAGATCGGCCCATTTCCGCCTCCTAGCTCGAGAGGAGGGATCCTTTCTCTACGTGGTCGGTAAAGAATTCCCGGTGTTCCCGTCGCATCTCAAGAGGAGGCGCCCTCCACAGGAAAGGCGAGAGGAACTCCAGGGTCGTTCTACCATTTCCAGAGTCCCTCAGAAGTCTCAGTCCATTCCAGGGAAAACTGTTTTCCCTGCACTGCCTCGACTTTCAAGTCGAGGATCGACTCACACCACGGTGGCACGTGGGCCCTGTGGGACAGCCCTATTGGGAAAGCCTCGAGGGAAAGACACAGATCCCTTGATCCACGCGAAGGGAAGCGTGACACTGCTGCTACAGCTCGGGAGGAAAGCGCACGTGCATGCCACCACTTAGAGGAGGACTGACTCCCCTGGGGAGACTTCAGAATTACCCCAAGATCCATGTCAGCAATGGAGAGGAATTCTCAGGTTTTGCCACAGACTACACATAAGATCTTAGGCCCGGCTTTGACGGGAGAGGAAACCCGAGAGGCCCCCGAGCAACTCGCATGGGGACTGGCCTTTCGTGAGGCCACCAGAGCGGGTCCCTGAGGTCCCTGTCGTATGTCGAGAGCACCTGCCGCACTCGAGAAAAATCCAGGAGGTTCTCCCCTCCAGGCGAGATGAGGCCCATTTCGCTGAAGCGTCTCGAGGCTAATCACACCTAACCTCTGGAAATTCCAAAGGGTCCTTCACACCCTTGCTGCATCTCAAGAAGTTCCCGACATACCCGTCTCCACTCGAGAGGAAGTACGAGTGTCCCGCCCTCGTCCAGAGGATCCCCATTTACACCTCCTAGTTCGAGAGAAGGGATCCTTTCCCTGCGTGTTCGGTAAAAAAATTCTCGGTGCTTCCGTCGCAGCTCAAGAGGAGGCGCTCTCCAGGAAAGGCGAGAGGAACTCCAGGGTCCGGCCACCATTCCCAGAGACCCCAGATGTCTCAGTCCATTCCAGGGAAACCTGTTTTCCCCGCACTGCCTCGACTTTCATGCCGAGGAACGACTCACACTACGGTGGCACGTGGTACAAACCTGTGGGAAGCCTCGTGGGAAAGCCTCGAGGGATAGCCACAGATCCCTTGATCCACGGGAAGGGAAGCGTGAATCTGCTGCTTCCGCTCGGGAGGAAAGCGCACGTGCATGCCCCACTCGAGACGACGAAAGACTCCCCTGGGGAGACTCCAGAAGTAGCCCAAGATCCATGTCAGCACTGGAGAGGAATCCTCAGGTTCCGGCACCGACTCCACACAAGGACTTAGGCCCCGGCATCGACGGGAGTGGAGTCCCGAGAGGACCCCGAGCAACTCGCATGGATACTGGCCTTTCCTGAGGCCACCAGAGCGGGTCCCTGAGGTCCCCATCGTAAGTCGAGAGCACCTGCCGCAACTAGAGAAAATCCAGGTGGTTTTCCCCTGAGGCGAGATGAGGCCCATTTCTGCTGAGGTGTCTCAAGGCTAATCACACCTAACCTGTAACTTCCAAAGGTTGATTCACACCCTTGCTGCAACTCAAGAAGTTCACCGACATACCGTCTCTACTTGAGAGGAAGCACGAGAGTACCGCTCACATTCCAGAGGAACCCCGTTTCCGCCCTCCTAGCTCGAGAGGAGGGATCATTTCCTTTCGTGGTCGGGAAAGAATACCCAGCGTTCCGTCGCTTCTCAAGAGGAGGCGCTCTCCACAGGAAAGGCGAGAGGAACTCCAGGGTGTTGCCACCATTCCCAGAGTCCCCCAGATGTCTCAGTCCATTCCAGGGAAACCTGTTTTCCCTGCACTGCCTCGACTTTCCAGCCAAGGATAGACTCACACCACGGTGGCACGTGGGACAGCCCTGTGGGAAAGTCTCGTGGGAAAGCCTTATGGGAAAGCCTCATGAGGAAGCCTCGAGGGAAAGCCACTGATCCCTTGATCCATGCGAAGGGAAGCGTGACACTGCTGCTACAGCTCGGGAGGAAAGCGCACGTGCATGCCCCCACTCGAGCCGAGGTCTGACGCCCTGGGGAGACTCCAGAAGTCCCCGAAGATCCATGTCGGCACTGGAGAGGAATCCTCAGGTTCCGGCACTGACACCCACACAAGGTCTTGCCCCGGCAATGGACGGGAGAGAATCCGAGAAGCCCACGAGCAACTTGCATGAGGACTGGCCTTTCATGAGGCCACCAGAGCATGTCTCTGAGGTCCAAGTCGTAAGTCGAGAGTTCCAGCTGGCAACTCGAGAAATC
>NW_017201085.1:0-6803 GCF_001704415.2 Capra hircus | reverse complement strand
TGGATTCCAAAGTCCTTCACACCCATGCTGCAAGCTTAAAGAAGTTCCCCGACACACACTGTCTCCACTCGAGAGGAAGCACCAGAGTCCCGCCCACATCCAGAAGAACCCCGTTTCCGCCTCTTTGCTCGAGAGGAGGGATCCTTTCCCTGCGTAGTCGGGAAAGAATTCCCGGTGTTCCCATAGCGTCTCAAGAGGAGGCCCTCTCCACAGGAAAGGCGAGAGGAACTCCAGGGTCGTGCCACCAATCCGAGAGTCCCCAGATGTCTCAGTACATTCCAGGGAAACCTGTATTCCCTTCACTGCCTCGACTTTCAAGCCGAGGATCGACTCACACCACGTTGGCACTTGGGACAGCCCTATGGAAAAGCCTCGTGGGAAAGCCTTGTGGAAAAGCTTCGAGGAAAAGCCACTGATTCCTTGATCCACCTCGACGGGAAGCATGACACTGCTGCCCCATCTCGGGAGGAAAGCGCACGTGCATGCCCCCACTCGAGACGAGGACTGACTCCCCTAGGGACACTCCAGAAGTACACCAAGATCCATGTCAGCACTGGATAGGAAACCTCAGGTTCCGGCACCAACTCCACCCAAGATCTTAGGTCCTGGCATTAACGGGCAGGGGAATCACAAGAGGCCCCCGAGCAACTCGCATGGGGACTGGCCTTTCTTGAGGCCACCAGTCGGGTCTCTGTGTTCCCCGTCGTAATTTGAGAGCACCTGCCACAACTCGAGAAAATTCAGGAGGTACTCCCCTCCAGGCGAGATGAGGCCCATTTCCCAGAGGCTTCTCGAGGCTAATCACACCTAACATCTGGAACTTCCAAAGGGTAATTCACACCCTTGCTGCAACTCAAGAAGTTCCCTGACATACCCGTCTCCACTCGAGAGGAAGCAAGAGAGTCCCGCCCACATCCAGAGGAGCCCCCGTTTCCGCCTCCTAGCTGGAGAGGAGTGATCCTTTCCCTGCGTGGTCGGGAAAGAATTCCCGGCGTTCCCGTCGCATCTCAAGAGGAGGCGCTCTCCACAGGAAAGGCGAGAGGAATTCCAGGGTTCGTGCCACCATTCCCAGAGTCCCCCAGATGTCTCAGTCCATTCCGGGGAAACCTGTTTTCCCAGCACTGCCTCGACTTTCAAGCCGAGGATCGACTCACATCACGGTGGCACGTGGGACAGCCCTATGGGAAAGCCTCGTGGGAAAGCCTCGTGGGAAAGCCTCGAGGGAAAGCCACAGATCCCTTGAACCACGCGAAGGGAAGTGTGACACTGCTGCTACAGCTCGGGAGGAAAGCGCACGTGCATGACCCCACTCGAGACGAGGACTGAATCCCCTGGGGAGACTCCAGAAGTACCCCAAGATCCATGTCAGCACTGGAGGGGAATCCTAAGGTTCCGGCACCGACTCCACACAAGATCTTAGTCCCCGGCATCGACGTGAGGGGAATCCCGAGAGGCCCCCGAGCAACTCGCATGGGGACCTGCCTTTCCTGAGGCCACCAGAGCGGGTCCCTGAGGTCCCCGTCGTAAGTCGAGAGCACCTGCTGCAACTCGAGAAAATCCAGGAGCTTCTCCCCTCCAGGCGAGATGAGGCCCATTTCCACTGAGGCGTATCGAGGCTAATCCCACCTAACCTTTGGAACGTGCAAACGGTCCTTCACACCCTTGCTGCCACTCAAGAAGTTCCCCGACATACCCGTCTCCACTCGAGAGGAAGCACGAGAGTTCTGCCCACATCCAGAGGAGCCCCGTTTCTGCCTCCTAGCTCGAAAGGAGGGATCCTTATCCTGCGTGGTCGGGAAAGAATTCCCGGCGTTCCCGTCGCATCTCAAGACGAGGCGCTCTCCACAGGAAAGGCGAGAGGAACTCCAGGGTCGTGCCACCATTCCCAGAGTCCCCC
This sequence comes from Capra hircus, assembly GCF_001704415.2. Taxonomy (NCBI): domain Eukaryota; kingdom Metazoa; phylum Chordata; class Mammalia; order Artiodactyla; family Bovidae; genus Capra; species Capra hircus. The sequence continues at coordinate 4,906 of NW_017201085.1, read as the reverse complement.
AGATGTCTCAGTCCATTCCAGGGAAACCTGATTTTCCCTGCACTGCCTCGACTTTCTAAGCCGAGGATCGACTCACATCTCGGTGGCATGTGGAGCAGCCCTGTGGGAAAGCCTCGTGGGAAAAGCCTCGTGGGAAAGCCTCGAGGGAAAGCCACAGATACCTTGATCCACGCGATAGGGAAGCGTGACACTGCTGCACAGCTCGGGAGGAAAGCGCACGTGCATGCCCCCACTCGAGACGAGGACTGGACTCCCCTGGGGAGACTCCAGAAGTACCCCAAGATCCATGTCAGCACTGGAGAGGAATCCTCAGGTTCCGGCACTGACTCCACACAAGGTCTTAGGCCCCAGCATCTACGGGAGATGCATCCCAAGAGCCCCCGTGCAACTTGCAAGATGCTCTGACAGAGCGGGCCTGATCCCGTCGAGTCGGACCACCGCATCTGGTCGGCCTCAGAAAGGTCAGTCCCCTTGCAAGTTGCACGGGGCTCTTGGGATGCATCTCCCGTAGATGCTGGGGCCTAAGACCTTGTGAGGAGTCAGTGCCGGAACCTGAGGATTCCTCTCCAGTGCCTGACATGGATCTTGGGGTACTTCTGGAGTCTCCCCAAGGGGAGTCCGTCCTCGTCTCGAGTGGGGCATGCACGTGCGCTTTCCCTCCCGAGCTGCAGCAGTGCTCACGCTTCCCTTCGCGTGGATCAAGGTGATCTGTGGCTTTCCCTCGAGGCTTTCCCACGAGGTTTTCCCACGAGGCTTTCCCACAGGGCTCTTCCCACATGCCACCGAGATGTGAGTCGATCCTCGGCTAGAAAGTCGAGGCAGTGCAGGGAAATCAGGTTTCCCTGGAATGGACTGAGACATCTGGGGGACTCTGGGAATGGTGGCACGACCCTAGAGTTCCTCTCGCTTTCCTGTGGAGAGCGCCTCGTCTTGAGATGCGACGGGAACGCCGGGAATTCTTTCCCGACCACGCAGGATAAGGATCCCTCCTCTCGAGCTAGGAGGCAGGAAACGGGGCTCCTCTGGATGTGGGCAGGGACTCTCGTGCTTCCTCTCGAGTGGAGACGGGTATGTCGGGGAACTTCTTGAGTTGGCAGCAAGGGTGTGAAGGACCCGTTTGGACACGTTCCAAAGAGTTAGGTGTGATTAGCCTTCGAGTACGCCTCAGTGGAAATGGGCCTCATCTCGCCTGGAGGGGAGAAGCCTCCTGGATTTTCTCGAGTTGCAGCAGGTTGCTCTCGACTTACGACGGGGACCTCAGGGACCCGCTCTGGTGGCCTCAGGAAAGGCCAGGTCCCCATGCGAGTTGCTCGGGGGCCTCTCGGGATTCCTCTCACCGTCGATGCCGGGGACTAAGATCTTGTGTGGAGTCAGTGCCGGAACCTTGAGGATTCCTCTCCAGTGCTGACATGGATCTTGGGGTACTTCTGGAGTCTCCCCAGGGGAGTCAGTCCTCGTCTCGAGTGGGGTCATGCACGTGCGCTTTCCTCCCGAGCTGTAGCCAGCAGTGTCACACTTCCCTTCGCGTGGTTCAAGGGATCTGTGGCTTTCCCTCGAGGCTTTCCCACGAGGCTTTCCCACGAGGCTTTCCCATAGGGCTGTCCCACGTGCCACCGTGATGTGAGTCGATCCTCGGCTTGAAAGTCGAGGCAGTGCAGGGAAAACAGGTTTCCCTGGAATGGACTGAGACATCTGGGGACTCTGGGAATGGTGGCACGACCCTGGAATTCCTCTCGCCTTTCCTGTGGAGAGCGCCTCCTCTTGAGATGCGACGGGAACGCCGGGAATTCTTTCCCGACCACGCAGGGAAAGGATCACTCCTCTCGAGCTAGGAGGCAGGAAACGGGGCTCCTCTGGATGTGGGCGGACTCTCTGTGCTTCCTCTCGAGTGGAGACGGGTATGTCAGGGAACTTCTTGAGTTGCAGCAAGGGTGTGAAGTACCCTTTGGCAAGTTCCAGAATGGTTAGGTGTGATTAGCCTCGAGAACGCCTCAGTGGAAATGGGCCTCATCTCGCCTGGAGGGGAGTAACCTCCTGGAATTTTCTCGAGTTGTGCAGCAGGTGCTCTCAGACTTACGACGGGGACCTCAGAGGACCCGACTCTGGTGGCCTCAGGAAAGGCCAGGTCCCCATGCGAGTTGCTCGGGGGCCTCTCGGTGATTCCCCGCACGTCGATGCCAGGGGACCTAAGATCTTGTGTGGAGTCGGTGCCGGAACCTTAGGATTCCCTCTCCAGTGCTGACATGGATCTTGGGTGTACTTCTGGAGTCTCCCCTAGGGGAGTCAGTCCTCGTCTCGAGTGGGGGTCATGCACGTGCGCTTTCCTCCTGAGCTGTAGGCAGCAGTGTCACGCTTCCCGTCAGCGTGGATCAAGGGATCTGTGGCTTTCCCTCGAGCTTTTCCACAAGGCTTTCCCACGAGGCTTTCCCATAGGGCTGTCCCAAGTGCCAACGTTGATGTGAGTCGATCCTCGGCTTGAAAGTCGAGGCAGTGCAGGGAAAACAGGTTTCCCTGGAATGGACTGAGACATCTGGGGACTCTAGGAATGGTGGCACGACCCTGGAGTTCCTCTCGCCTTTCCTGTGGAGAGCGGCCTCCTCTTGAGATGCGACGGGAACGCCGGGAATTCTTTCCCGACTACGCAGGGAAAGGATCCCTCCTCTCGCAGCTAGGAGGCGGAAACGGGGTTCTTCTGGATGTGGGCGGGACTCTGGTGCTTCCTCTCGAGTGGAGACAGGTGTGTCGGGGAACTTCTTAAGTTGCAGCAAGGGTGTGAAGGACCCTTTGGAAATTCCAGACTTTAGGTGTGATTAGCCTTGAGACGCCTCAGCGGAAATGGGCCTCATCTCGCCTGGAGGGGAGAACCCTGGATTTTCTCGAGTTGTGGCAGGTGCTCTCGACTTACGATGGGACCTCAGGGACCCGCTCTGGTGGCCTCAGGAAAGGCCAGTCCCCATGCGAGTTGCTCGGGGCCTCTCGGTATTCCTCTCCCATCGATGCCGGGCCTAAGACCTTGTGTGGAGTCGGTGCCGGAACCTGAGGATTCCTCTCCAGTGTTGACATGGATCTTGGGGTAGTTCCTGAGTCTCCCCTGTGGAGTCATTCCTCGTCTCGAGTGGGGGCATGCACGTGCGCTTTCCTCCCAGCTGTAGCAGCAGTGTCACGCTTCCCTTCGCGTGGATCAAGGGATCTGTGGCTTTCCCTCGAGGCTTTCCCACGATGCTTTCCCACGAGGCTTTCCACAAGGCTGCCCACGTGCCACCGTGTTGTGAGTCGATCCTCGGCTTGAAAGTCGAGGCAGAGCAGGGAAAACAGGTTTCCCTGGAATGGACTGAGACATCTGGGGGACTCTGGGAATGGTGGCACGACCCTGGAGTTCCTGTCGCCTTTCCTGTGGAGAGTGCCTCCTCTTGAGATGCGACGGAAATGCCGGGAATTCTTTCCCGACCACGCAGGGGAAGGATCCCTCCTCTCGAGCTAGGAGGCCGAAACGGGGCTCCTCTGGATGAAGGCGGGACTCTCGTGATTCCTCTCGAGTGGAGACAGGTATGTCGGGGAAATTCTTGAGTTGCAGCAAGGGTGTGAAAGACCCTTTGTAAGTTCCAGACGTTAGGTGTGATTAGCCTCGAGATGCCTCTGGGAAATGGGCCTCATCTCTCCTGGAGGGGAGAACCTCCTTGATATTCTCGAGTTGCGGCAGGTGCTCTCGACTTATGACGGGGACCTCAGGGACACGCTCTGGTGGCCTCAGGAAAGGCCAGTCCCCATGTGAGAAGCTCGGGGGCCTCTTGGGATTCCTCTCCCATCGATGCTGGGGCCTAAGACATTGTGTGGAGTCAGTGCCAGAACCTGAGGATTCCTCTCCAGTGCTGACATGGATCTTGGGTACTTCTGGAGTCTCCCAGGTGAGTCAGTCCTCATATCTATTTGGGGCATGCATGTGCAATTTCCTCCAGAGCTGTAGCAGCAGTGTCACTCTTCCCTTCGCGTGGATCCAGGAATCTGTGGCTTTCCTTGGAGCTTTCCACGAGGCTTTCCCACGAGGCTTTCCCACGACGTTTTCCCACTGGCTGTCCCACGTACCACCGTGGTGTGAGTCGATCCTCGGCTTGAATGTCGAGGCAGTGCTGGGAAAACTGGTTTCCCTGTTATGGACTGAGCATCTGGGGGACTCTGGGAATAGTGGCACGACCCAGGAGTTCCTCTCGCCTTTCTGTGGTGAGCGCCTCCACTTGAGATGCGACGGGATCGCCGGGAATTCTTTCTCGACCACACAGGAAATGAATCCCTCCTCTGGAACTATGAAGCGGAAACGGGGCTCCTCTGGATGTGGGTGGGACTCTCGTGCTTCCTCTCGATGGAAACGGGTATGTCGAGGAACTTCTTGTGTTGCAGCAAGGGTGTTAAGGACCCTTTGGAAGTTCCAGAGGTTAGGTGTGATTAGCATCGAGACGCCTCAGGGGAAATGGGCCTCATCTCGCCTGAAGGGAGAACTCCTGGATTTTCTCGAGTTGCGGCAGGTACTGTGGACTTAAGACGGGGACCTCAGGGACCCCTGGTGGCCTCAGGAAAGCCAGTCCCCATGCGAATTGCTCGGGGGCCTCTCGGGATTCCTCTCCCGTCGATGCCGGGGCCTAAGACCTTGTGTGTAGTTGATGCCGGAACCTGAGGATTCCTCTCCAGCCCTGACATGGATCTTTGGGTACTTCTGGAGTCTCCCCAGGGAAGTCAGTCCTCGTCTCGAGTGGGGGCATGCTCGTGCGCTTTCCTCCCGAGCTGGAGCAGCTGTCTCGCGCTTCCCTTCGCGTGGATCAAGGGATCTGTGGCTTTCTCGAGGCTTCTTACGAGGCTTTCCCACGAGGCCTTATCCACAGGGCTGTCACGTGGGCAACGTGGTGTGAGCTCG
>NW_017201084.1:0-6803 GCF_001704415.2 Capra hircus | reverse complement strand
CCCATCGATGCCGGGCTAAGACCTTGTGTGAGTCGGGCCGGAACCTGAGGATTCCTCTCCAGTGCTGATATGGATCCTTGCGGTACTTCTGGAGTCTCCCCAGGGGAGTCAGTCCTGTCTCGAGTGGGCATGCACGTGCGGCTTTCCTCCCGAGCTGTAGCAGCAGTGTCACGCTTCCCGTCGCGTGGATCAAGGGATCTGTGGCTTTCCCTCGAGGCTTGTCCCGCTTTCCCACAGGGCTGTCCCACGTGCCACCATGGGGTGAGTGGATCCTCGGCGTGAAAGTCGAGGCATTGCGGGGAAAACAGGTTCCTCTGAAATGGACTGAGATATCTGGGGGGGACTCTTGGAATGGGGCACGACCCTGGAGTTCCTCTCGCCTTTCCTATTGAGAGCCCTTGCTCTTGAGAGGCCACGGGAACGCAGAAAAATCTTTCCTGAGTAAGCAGGATAGGATCCCTCATCTCGAGCTACCAGGCGGAAACGGGGTTCCTCTGGATTTGGGCGGACCCTCGTGCTTCCTCTCGAGTGGAGACGGGTATGTTGGGGAACTTCTTCAGTTGCAGCAAGGACCCTTTTGAATTTCCAGAGTTTAGGTGTGATGAGCCACCAGACGCCTCAGAGGAAATGGGCCTCATCTCGCCTGGAGCGGAGAACATCCTGGATTTTCTAGAGTTTGGCAGGGTCTCTCGAGTTACGACGGGGACCTCAGGGACCCGCTCTGGTGGCCTCAGGAAAGGCCAGTCCCCGTGCGAGTTGCTCGGGGGCCTCTCGGGATTCCTCTCCCGTCTATGCCGGTGCGTAAGATCTTGTGTGGAGTCGGTGACGGAACCTGAGGATTCCTCTCCAGGGCTGGCATGGATCTTGGGGTACTTCTGGAGTCTCCCCAGGGGAGTCAGTCCACGTCTCGAGTGGGGGCATGCACGTGCGCTTTCCTCCCCAGCTCTAGCAGCAGTGTCACACTTCCCGTCGAGTGGATCAAGGGATCTGTGGCTTTCCCTTGAGGCTTTGCCACAGGGCTGTCCCACGTGCCACCGTGGTGTGAGTCGATCCTCGGCTTGAAAGTCGAGGCAGTGCAGGGAAAACAGGTTTCCCTGGAATGGACTGAGACTTCTGGGGGACTCAGGGAATCGAGGCACGACCCTGGAGTTCCTCTCGCCTGTCCTGTGGAGAGTGTCTCCTCTTGAGATGCGACGTGAATGCCGGGAATTCTTTCCCGACCACGCAGAGAAAGGATCCCTCCTCTCGAGCTAGGAGGCGGAAACGGGCTCCTCTGGATGTGGGCGGGACTCTCGTGCTTCCTCTCGAGTGGAGACGGGTATGTCGAGGAAATTCTTGAGTTGCAGTAAGGGTGTGAAGGACCCTTTGGAAGTTCCAGAGGATAGGTGTGATTAGCCTCGAGACTCCTCAGCAGAAATGGGCCTCATCTCGCCTGGAGGGGAGAACCACATGGATTTTCTCGAGTTGCCGCAGGTGCTCTCGACTTACGACGGGGACCTCAGGGACCCGCTCTGGTGGCCTCAGAAAAGGCCAGTCCCCATGGGAGTTGCTCGGGGCCTCTCGGGATTCCTCTCCCGTCGATGCCGGGCCTAAGACCTTGTGTGGAGTCGTTGCCGGAACCTGAGGATTCCACTCCAGTGCTGACATGGAGATTGGGGGATTTCTGGAGTCTCCCCAGGGGAGAAAGTCCTCGTCTCTAGTGGGGGCATGCACGTGCGCTTTCCTCCCGAGCTGTAGCAGCTTGTCACGCTTCCCTTTGCTTGGATCAAGGGATCTGTGGCTTTCCCTCGAGTTTTCCCACGAGGGGTTTCTCACGAGACTTTCCCACAGGGCTGTCCCATGGGCCATCGTGGTGTGAGTCGATCCTCGGCTTGAAAGACAAGACAGTGCAGGAAAAACAGGTTTCCCTGGAATGGACTAGATATCTGGGGGACTCTGGGAACGGTGGCACGACCCTGCAGTTCCTCTTGCCTTTCCTGTGGAGAGCGCTCCTCTTGAGATGCTCGGGAACGCCAGGAATTCTTTTCCGACCGCGCAGGGAAAGGATCCCTCCTCTCTAGCTAGGAGGCGGAAACGGGGCTCCTCTGGATGTGGGCGGGACTCTCGTGCTTCCTTTCGAGTGGAGACGGGTATGTCGGGGAACTTCTTGAGTTCCAGCAAGGGTGTGAAGGACCCTTTGGAATTTCCAGAGGTTAGCTGTTATTAGCCTTGAGACGACTCAGTGGAAATGTGCCTCATCTCGTCTGGAGGGAGAACCTCCTGTATTTTCTCGAGTTCCGGCAGGTGCTCTCGACTTACGAAGGGGACCTCAGGGACCCGCTGTGGTGGCCTCAGGAAAGGCCAATCCCCATGCGACATGCACGGGGGCCTCTCCGGATTCCTCTCCGGTCTATTCCAGGGCCTAAGACCTTGTGTGGAGTCGGTGCAGGAACCTGAGGATTCCTCTCCAGTGCTGACATGGATCTTGGGGTACTTCTGGAGTCTCCCCAGGGGAATCAGTGCTCGTCTCGAGTGGGGGCATGCACGTGCGCTTTCCTCCCGAGCTGTAGCAGCAGTGTCACGCTTCCCTTCGCGTGGATCAAGGGATCTGTGGCTTTCACACGAGCTTTTCCACGAGGCTTTCCCACAGGGCTGTCCCACGTGCCACCGTGGTGTGAGCGATCCTCGGCTTGAAAGTCGAGCAGTGCAGGGAAAACAGTTTTCCCTGGAATGGACTGAGACATCTGGGGGACTCTGGGAATGGTGGCACGACCCTGGAGTTCCTCTCGCCTTTCCTGTGGAGAGCGCCTCCTCTTGAGATGCGACGGGAACGCCGGGAATTCTTTCCCGACCACGCAGGGAATGGATCCCTCCTCTCGAGCTAGGAGGCGGACACGGGGCTCCTCTGGATGTGGGCGGGACTCTCCTGCCTCCTCTCGGTGGAGACTGGTATGTCGGGGAACTTCTTGAGTTGCAGCAAGGGTGTGAAGGACCCTTTGGAAGTTCCAGAGGTTAGGTGTGATTAGCCTGGAGACGCCTCAGGGGAAATGGGCCTCATCTCGCCTGGGTGGGAGAACCTCCTGGATTTTCTCGAGTTGCGGCAGGTGCTCTCGACTTACGACAGGGACCTCAGGGACCCGCTCTGGTGGCCTCAGGAAACTTCAGTCCCCATGCGAGTTGCTAGGGGGCCTCTCGGGATTCCCTCCCTTCGATGCCGGGGCCTAAGACCTTGTGTGGAGTCGGTGCCGGAACCTGAGGATTCCTCTGCAGTGCCGACATGGTTTTCGGGACTTCTGGAGTCTCCCCAGGGGCGTCAGTCCTCGTCTCGAGTGGGGGGAATGCACGTGCCCTTTCCCTCCCTAGCTGTTGCAGCAGTGTCACGCTTCCCTTCTCGTGGATCAAGGGATCTGGCTTTCCCTCGAGGCTTTCCACGAGGCTTTCCCACAGGACTGTCCCACCTTCCACCATGGTGTGAGTCGATCCTCTTCTTGAAAGTCGAGGCAGTGCAGGGAAAACAGTTTCCCTGGAATGGACTAAGATATCTGTGGGACTCTGGGAATGGTGGCACGACCCTGGAGTTCCTCTCGCCTTTCCTGTGGAGAGCACCCCGTCTTGAGATTTGACGGGAACGCCGGGAATTCTTTCCGACCACGCAGGGAAAGGATCCCTCCTCTCGAGCTAGGAGTCGGAAACGGGGACTCCTCTGGATGTGGGCGGGACTCTCGTTCTACCTCTCGAGTGGAAACTGGTATGTTGGTATTTCTTGAATTGCAGAAAGGGTGTGATGGACCCTTTGGAAGTTCGAGAGGTTAGGTGTGATTAGCCTTGAGACAACTCAGTTGAAAAGGGCCTCATCTCGCCAAGAAGGAGAACCTCCTGGATTTACTCAAGTTGCGGCAGGTGCTCTCGAATTACTACGGGGACCTCAGGGACCCGCTCTGGTGGCCTCAGGAAAAACCAGTCCCCATGCGATTTGCTCGGGAGCCTCTCAGGATTCCTCTCCCATCGATGCCGGGGCCTAAGACCTTGTGTGGAGTCGGTGTCGGAAACTGAGAATTCCTCTCCAGTTCTGACATGGATCTTGGGGTACTTCTGGATTCTCCCAGGGGAGTCAGTCCTCGTCTCGAGTGGGGCATGCACGTGCGCTTTCCTCCCGAGCTGTAGCAGCAGTTCACGCTTCCCTTCCGTTATCCTAGGATCAGTGGCTTTCCCTCGAGGTTTCCACGAGGCTTTCCCACGACGCTTTCCACCAGGCTTTCTCACGACGCTTTCCCACAGTGATGTCCCACGTGCCACCGTGGTGTCAGTCAATCCTCGTCTTGAATGTTGAGGCAGTGCTGGGAAAACAGGCCCGTGGAATGGACTGAGACATCTGGGGATCTGGGAAAGGTGGCACGACCCTGGAGTTCCTCTCGCCTTTCCTGTGGAGAGCGCTCCTCTTGAGATGCGAGGGGAATGCCGGAATTCTTTCCCGACCACGCAGGGAAAGGATCGCTCCTCTCGAGCCATGAGGCGGAAACGAGGCTCCACTGGATGTAGTGGACTCTCGTGCTTCCTCTCGAGTGGAGACGGGTATGTCGGGGAACTTCTTGAGTTGCAGCAATGGTGTGAAGGACACTTTGGAAATTCCATAGGTTAGTAGTGATTAGCCTCGAGACGCCTCAGCGGAAATAGGCCTCATCACGCCTGGAAGGAGAACCTCCTGGATTTTCTCGAGTTGCGGCAGGTGCTCTCGACTTACGACGGGGGACCCCAGGTACCCTCTATGGTGGCCTCAGGAAAGGCCAGTCCCCATGCGAGTTGCACGGCGGCATCTCGGGATTCCTCTCCCGTCGATGCCCGGGCTAAGACCTTGTTTGGAGTCGGTGCCGGAACCTGAGGATTCCTCTCCAGTGCTGACATGGATCTTGGGGTACTTCTGGAGTCTCCCCAGGGGAGTCAGTCTTCGTCTCGAGTGGGGCATGCACGTGCGCTTTCCTCCCAAGCTGTATCAGCAGTGTCTCGCTCCCCTTCACGTGGATCAAGGGATCTGTGGCTTTCCTTCGAGGCTTTCCCATGAGACTTTCCAACGAGTCTTTCCCACAGGGCTGTCCCAGGTGCCACCATCGTGTGAGACGATCCTCGGCTTGAAAGTCGAGGCAGTGCAGGAAAAACAGGTTTCCCTGGAATGGCCTGAGACATCTGGGGTACTCTGGAATGGTGGAACGACCCTGGAGTTCCTCACGCCTTTCCTGTGTAAAGCGCCCCTCTTGAGATGAGACGGAATGCCGAGAATTCTTTCCCGACCACGCAGGGAAAGGATCCTCCTCTCGAGCTATGTGGCGGTAACGGGGCTCCTCTGGATGTGGGCGGGACTCTCGTGCTTCCTCTCGAGTGGAGACGGGTATGTCGGGGAACTTCTTGAGTTGCAGCAAGGATGTGAAGGACGTTTTGAAAGTTCCAGAGATTAGGTGTGATTAGCCTGGGGACGCCTCAGAGGAAATGGGCCCATCTCGCCTGGAGGGAGAACCTCCTGGATTTTCTCGAGTTGCGGCAGGTGCTCTCGACTTATGACGGGGACCCCAGGGACCCGCTCTGGATGGCCTCAGAAAGGCCAGTCCCCATGCTAGTTACTCGGGCCCTCGGGATTCCTCTCCCGTCGATGCCGGGGCCTAAGACCTTGTTTGGAGTCGGTGCCGGAACGTGAGGATTCCTCTCCAGTGCTGACGTGGATCTTGGGGTACTTCTGGAGTCTCCCAGGGGAGTCAGTCCTCGTCTCGAGTGGGGGCATGCACGTGCACTTTCCTCCCGAGCTGTAGCAGCAGTGTCACACTTCCCTTCGTGCTGATTAAAGCAACTGTGGCTTTCCCTCGAGGCTTTCCCACGAGGCTTTCCCTCGAGGCTTTCCCACGAGCTTTCCCACAGGGCTGTCCCACGTGCCACCGTGTGAGTCGATCCGTGGCTTGAAAGTCGCAGTGCAGGAAAACAGGTTTCCCTGGAATGGACGAGACATCTTGGGGACTCAGGATATGGTGGAACACCCTGCAGTTCCTCTCGCCTTTCCTGTGGAGAGCACCTCCTCTTGAGATGCGACGGAACGCCAGGAATTCTTTCCCAACCACGCGGAAAGGGTCCCTCCTCTCGAGCTAGGAGCGGGAAGCGGCTCTTCTGGATGTGGAGCGGGACTCTCGTGCTTCCTTTCGAGTGGAGACGGGTATGTCGGGGAACTTCTTGAGATGCAGCAAGGGTGTGAAGGACCCTTTAGAAATTCCAGATTTTAGATGTGATTAGCCTCGGTACGCCTCAGCGGAAATGGGGCCTCATCTCGCCTGGAGGGGAGAACCTCCTGGATTTTCTCGAGTTGCGGCAGGTTATCTCGTCTTACGACGGGGACCTCAGGGACCGCTCTGGTGGCCTCAGGAAAGGCCAGTTCCCATGCGAGTTGCTCGGGGCCTCTCGGGATTCCTCTCCCGTCGATACCGGGGCCTAAGACCTTGTGTGGAGTCAGTGCCGGAACCTGAGGATTCCTCTCCAGTGCCGACATGGATCTTCGGGACGTCTGGAGTCTCGCCAGGGGCGTCAGACTCGGCTCGAGTGGGGGCATGTACGTGCGCTTTCCTCCCGAGCTGTAGCAGCAGTGTCACGCTTCTTCGCATGGATCAAGGGATCTGTGGTTATCACTCGAGGCTTCCCACGAGGCTTTCCAACGAGGCTTTCCCCAGGGCTGTCCCACGTTCCACCGTGCTGTGAGTCGATCCTCGGCTTGAAAGTCGAGGCAGTGCAGGGAAAAAGGTTTCCGAGAATGGACTGAGAATCTGGGACTCTGGGAATGGTGGCACGACCCT
>NW_017201083.1:0-6803 GCF_001704415.2 Capra hircus | reverse complement strand
AGCCTGGCTTGGAGAATTTTGAGCATTATTTTACTCGTGTGAGATGAGTGCAATTTTGCGGTAGTTTGAGCATTCTTTGGCATTGCCTTTTGTTTGGGATTGGAAATGAAAACTGACCTTTCCAGTCCTGTGGCCACTGCTGTTTTCCAAATTTGCTGGTATATTGAGTGCAGCACTTTCACAGCATCATCTTTAGGATTTGAAATAGCTCACTAGAAATTCCATCAGCTCCACTAGCTTTTTTCATAGTGATGCTTCCTAAATCCCATTTGACTTCAATTCTAGGATGTCTGGCTCTACTTAGTGATCACATCCATGATTATCAAGATTTTACTGGGTGATCTTTTTTGTAGTTCTTCTGTGTATACCTCTTCTTAATATCTTCTGCTTCTGTTAGGTCCATACCATTTCTGTCCTTTATTGTGCCCATATTTGCATCAAATATCCCTTTGTATCTCTAATTTTCTTGAAGAGTTTCTCTAGTCTTGCATTCCATTGTTTTCCTCTATTTCTTTGCATTGATCACTGAGGAAGGCTTTCTTATCTCTCCTTGCTATTCTTTAGAACTCTGCATTCAAATGGGAGTATATCTTTCCATTTCTCCTTTGCCTTTTGCTTTTCTTCTTTTCTCAGTTATTTGTAAGCCCTTGACAGGCAACCATTTTGCCGCTTTGCATTTGTTTTTCTTGGGATGATCTTGATCCCTGTCTCCTGTACAATGTCACGAACCTCCATCCATAGTTCTTCAGGCACTCTGTCTATCAGATCTAATCTCGGGAAAAAGGAGCAGTGAGCACACAAGAGACTAACCCAGACTTGCATGTGAGTGTCCAGGAGTCTCTGGCAGAGGTGTGGTCAGTGGTTTTGCCTGCTGCAGGTTTGGGGGCACTGAGTGTAACAATGTGTACATGGGACCTTTGAAGGAGTTCTCCATTATATTCATTATCTCCACCATAGTTTGAAGTGAAGTCACTCAGTCATGTCCGACTCTTTGCTATCTGTGGACTGTAGCCAACCAGGTTTTCTCTGTCCATGGGGTTTTCCAGGAAAAATATTGGAGTGGGTTGCCATTTCCTTCTCCAGGGGATCTTCCCAACTCAGGGATTGAACCCAGGTCTCCCCACTGTGGGCAGATGCTTTATCCTCTGCACCACCAGGGAAGCCCTACCATAGTTTGGAGCCAGGTAAATAAGAGTGAGGGACCAAAGCCTCAACCATCAACAGAAAATTGGATTAAAGATCTACTATTGCCAGGAGAAATATCAATAACTTCAGATATGCAGATGACACCACCTTATGGCAAAGTGAAGAGGAACTAAAAAGCCTCTTGATGAAAGTGAAAGAGGAGAGTGAAAAAGTTGGCTTAAAGCTCAACATTCAGAAAACAAAGATCATGGCATCCGTCCCATCACTTCATGGGAAATAGATGGGGAAACAGTGGAAACAGTGTCAGACTTTATTTTTTGGGGCTCCAAAATCACTGCAGATGGTGATTGCAGCCATGAAATTAAAAGACACTTACTCCTTGGAAGAAAAGTTATGACCAACCTAGATAGCATATTCAAAAGCAGAGACATTACTTTGCCAAAGGTCCGTCTAGTCAAGGCTATGGTTTTTCCAGTGGTCATGTATGGATGTGAGAGTTGGACTGTGAAGAAAGCTGAGCGCCGAAGAATTGATGCTTTTGAACTGTGGTGTTGGAGAAGACTCTTGAGAGTCCCTTGGACTGCAAGGAGATCCAACCAGTCCATTCTGAAGGAGATCAGCCCTGGGATTTCTTTGGAAGGAATGATGCTAAAGCTGAAACTCCAGTACTTTGGCCACCTCATGCGAAGAGTTGACTCATTGGAAAAGACTCTGATGCTGGGAGGGATTGGGGCAGGAGGAGAAGGGGACGACAGAGGATGAGATGGCTGGATGGCATCACTGACTCGATGGACATGAGTTTGAGTGAACTCCGGGAGTTGGTGATGGACAGGGAGGCCTGGCGTGCTGCGATTCATGGGGTCGCAAAGAGTCGGACACGACTGAGCAACTGAACTGAACTGAATGATAATGCCATAAGCGTAGCGAGTTTGGGTCCTCCCACCAGTTCAGTTCAGTCACTCAGTCGTGTCCGACTCTTTGCGACCCCATGAATCGCAGCACGCCAGGCCTCCCTGTCCATCACCAACTCCCGGAGTTCACTCAGACTCACGTCCATCGAGTCAGTGATGCCATCCAGCCATCTCATCCTCTGTCGTCCCCTTCTCCTCCTGCCCCAATCCCTCCCAGCATCAGAGTCTTTTCCAATGAGTCAACTCTTCGCATGAGGTGGCCAAAGTACTGGAGTTTCAGCTTTAGCATCATTCCTTCCAAAGAAATCCCAGGGCTGATCTCCTTCAGAATGGACTGGTTGGATCTCCTTGCAGTCCAAGGGACTCTCAAGAGTCTTCTCCAACACCACAGTTCAAAAGCATCAATTCTTCGGCACTCAGCCTTCTTCACAGTCCAACTCTCACATCCATACATGACCACTGGAAAAACCATAGCCTTGACTAGACGGACCTTAGTCGGCAAAGTAATGTCTCTGCTTTTGAATATGCTATCTAGGTTGGTCATAACTTTTCTTCCAAGGAGTAAGCGTCTTTTAATTTCATGGCTGCAGTCACCATCTGCAGTGATTTTGGAGCCCAAAAAATAAAGTCTGACACTGTTTCCACTGTTTCCCCATCTATTTCCCATGAAGTGATGGGACCAGATGCCATGATCTTCGTTTTCTGAATGTTGAGCTTTAAGCCAACTTTTTCACTCTCCTCTTTCACTTTCATCAAGAGGCTTTTTAGTTCCTCTTCACTTTCTGCCATAAGGGTGGTGTCATCTGCATATCTGAGGTTATTGATATTTCTCCAGCAATCTTGATTCCAGCTTGTGTTTTCTTCCAGTCCAGCGTTTCTCATGATGTACTCTGCATATAAGTTAAATAAGCAGGGTGACAATATACAGCCTTGACGTACTCCTTTTCCTATTTGGAACCAGTCTGTTGTTCCATGTCCAGTTCTAACTGTTGCTTCCTGACCTGCATACAGATTTCTCAAGAGGCAGGTCAGGTGGTCTGGTATTCCCATCTCTTTCAGAATTTTCCACAGTTTATTGTGATCCACACAGTCAAAGGCTTTGGCATAGTCAATAAAGCAGAAATAGATGTTTTTCTGGAACTCTCTTGCTTTTTCCATGATCCAGCGGATGTTGGCAATTTGATCTCTGGTTCCTCTGCCTTTTCTAAAACCAGCTTGAACATCAGGAAGTTCACGGTTCATTGCTGAAGCCTGGCTTGGAGAATTTTGAGCATTACTTTACTAGCATGTGAGATGAGTGCAATTGTGCGTAGTTTGAGCATTCTTTGGCATTGCCTTTCTTTGGGATTGGAATGAAAACTGACCTTTTCCAGTCCTGTGGCCACTGCTGAGTTTTCCAAATTTGCTGGCATATTGAGTGCAGCACTTTCACAGCATCATCTTTCAGGATTTGAAATAGCTCAACTGGAATTCCATCACCTCCACTAGCTTTGTTCGTAGTGATGCTTTCTAAGGCCCACTTGACTTCACATTCCAGGATGTCTGGCTCTAGATGAGTGATCACACCATCATGATTATCTGGGTCGTGAAGATCTTTTTTGTACAGTTCTTCTGTGTATTCTTGCCACCTCTTCTTAATATCTTCTGCTTCTGTTAGGTCCATACCATTTCTGTCCTTTATCGAGCCCATCTTTGCATGAAATGTTCCCTTGGTATCTCTAATTTTCTTGAAGAGATCTCTAGTCTTTCCCATTCTGTTGTTTTCCTCTATTTCTTTGCATTGATCGCTGAAGAAGGCTTTCTTATCTCTTCTTGCTATTCTTTGGAACTCTGCATTCAGATGCTTATATCTTTCCTTTTCTCCTTTGCTTTTCTTCTCTTCTTTTCACAGCTATTTGTAAGGCCTCCCCAGACAGCCATTTTGCTTTTTTGCATTTCTTTTCCATGGGGATGGTCTTGATCCCTGTCTCCTGTACAATGTCACGAACCTCATTCCATAGTTCATCAGGCACTCTATCTATCAGATCTAGGCCCTTAAATCTATTTCTCACTTCCACTGTATAATCATAAGGGATTTGATTTAGGTCATACCTGAATGGTCTAGCGTTTTTCCCTACTTTCTTCAATTTAAGTCTGAATTTGGTAATAAGGAGTTCATGATCTGAGCCACAGTCAGCTCCTGGTCTTGTTTTTGTTGACTGTATAGAGCTTCTCCATCTTTGGCTGCAAAGAATATAATCAATCTGATTTCGGTGTTGACCATCTGGTGATGTCCATGTGTAGAGTCTTCTCTTGTGTTGTTGGAAGAGGTGTTTGCTATGACCAGTGCATTTTCTTGGCAAAACTCTATTAGTCTTTGCCCTGCTTCATTCCATTCCAAGGCCAAATTTGCCTGTTACTCCAGGTGTTTCTTGACTTCCTACTTTTGCATTCCAGTCCCCTATAATGAAAAGGACATCTTTTTTGGGTGTTAGTTCTAAAAGGTCTTGTAGGTCTTCATAAAACCGTTCAACTTCAGCTTCTTCAGCATTACTGGTTGGGGCATAGACTTGGATTACTGTGATATTGAATGGTTTGCCTTGGAAACGAACAGAGATCATTCTGTTTTTTGAGATTGCATCCAAGTACTGCATTTCGGACTCTTTTGTTGACCATGATGGCTACTCCATTTCTTCTGAGGGATTCCTGCCGCAGTAGTAGATATAATGGTCATCTGAGTTAAATTCACCCATTCCAGTCCATTTTAGTTCGCTGATTCCTAGAATGTCGACGTTCACTCTTGCCATCTCTTGTTTGACCACTTCCAATTTGCCTTGATTCATGGACCTGACATTCCAGGTTCCTATGCAATATTGCTCTTTACAGCATCGGACCTTGCTTCTATCACCAGTCACATCCACAGCTGGGTATTGTTTTTGCTTTGGCTCCATCCCTTCATTCTTTCTGGAGTTATTTCTCCACTGATCTCCAGTAGCATATTGGGCACCTACTGACCTGGGGTTTCCTCTTTCAGTATCCTATCATTTTGCCTTTTCATACTGTTCATGGGGTTCTCAAGGCAAGAATACTGAAGTGGTTTGCCATTCCCTTCTCCAGTGGACCACATTCTGTCAGACCTCTCCACCATGACCCGCCCATCTTGGGTTGCCCCGGGCATGGCTTAGTTTCATTGAGTTAGACAAGGCTGTGGTCCTAGTGTGATTAGATTGACTAGTTTTCTGTGAGTATGGTTTCAGTGTGTCTGCCCTCTGATGCCCTCTTGCAACACCTACCATCTTACTTGGGTTTCTCTTACCTTGGGCATGGGGTATCTCTTCACGGCTGCTCCAGCAAAGCAGCCCTGCTCCTTACCTTGGATGAGGGTATCTCCTCACGCCCTTCCTGACCTTCAACGTGGATAGCTCCTCTAGGCCCTCCTGCGTCCATGCAGCCACCACTCCTTGGACGTGGGTTGCTCGTCCTGGGCCGCCCCTGGCTGGCGCGGGGTGGCAGCAGAACGTGGGGCAGCTCCTCTCAGCTGCACTGACATGAGCATTAGGGGCTCAGGAGGACCTGCCTAATGGCCAAGAGGAGTTACCACATCCATTTGGCCGATAGTGCCAGGGATAGCACAGGAAGCCGAGTACCCCACGACTGAGGCCAGGGGCAGCAGCTGAGAGGACTGTGTGGTCCACTGGAGAAGGGAATGGCAAACCACTTCAGTATTCTTGCCTTGAGAACCCCATGAACAGTATGGAAACGCAAAATGATAGGACTGAAAGAGAATCCCCAGGTCAATAGGTGTCCAATATGCTACTGAAGATCAGTGGAGAAATAATTCCAGAAAGAATGAAGAATCCAAAGCAAAACCAATACCCAGTTGTGGATGTGACTGGCAATGGAAGTAGTTGATGCTGTAAAGAGCAATATTTCATAGGAACCTGGAATGTCAGGTCCATGAATCAAGGCAAATTGGAAGTGGTCAAAAAAGGAGATGATAAGAGTGAACTCAACATTTTAGGAATCAATGAACTAAAATGGACTGAAATGGTGAATTTAACTCAGATGACCATTATATCTACTACTGTGGGCAGGAATCCTTAGAAGAAATGGAGTAGCCATCATGTCAACAAAAGAGTCTGAAATGCAGTACTTGGATGCAATCTCAAAAACGACAGAATGATCTCTGTTCATTTCCCAGGCAAACCGTTCATATCACAGTAATCCAAGTCTATGCCCAACCAGTAATGCTGAAGAAGCTGAGGCTGAACGTTTTTTGTGAAACCTACAAGACCTTTAGAACTACACCGAAAAGATGTCCTTTTCATTATAGGGAGGAATGCAAAAGTAGGAAGTCAAGAAACTTGGAGTAACAGGCAAATTTGCCTTGGAATGAGAATGAAGCAGGGAGAAGGCTAATAGAGTTTTGTCAAAAGAACACACTGGTCATAGTAAACACCCTCTTCCAACAACACAAGAGAAGACTTTACACATGGACATCACCAGATGGTCAATAACAAAAAATCAGATTGATTTTAATCTTGCGCCAAAGATGGAGAAACTCTATACAGTCAGCAAAACAGGACCAAAGCTCACTGTGGTTCAGATCATGAACTCCTTATTGCCAAGTTCAGACTTAAATTGAAGAAAGTAGGGAAACCACTAGACCATTCAGATATGATCTAAAATGAAAGACAACTGTTAACTGTTGATAAAACAATAGTTTTAAAATTTGTCCTTATAAAACTAATACAAAATCCCTCAATT
>NW_017201082.1:0-6804 GCF_001704415.2 Capra hircus | reverse complement strand
TAATGGAGGAAAACCAAGATGGAAGTCTGAAATGGACAAATCCTACCAGCATCAAGCAACCCTGTAAACAGGTAAGACCTCCATCAGACACATCCCTGTTATCAAAAATTGATTAAGAAAACTTTGTTCCTTAACCTAGAGGGAACCCTCAGCAGCACTCTTCGTCCCCATGGGCAGCACCACTGTTGCTTACCGACCTAAAGGGAATGTGCATCCCCAACAGACACAGCAAAAATGCAGAGGACAAACTACCACGGCTCATCTGTGTGACTCTGAGAAGCTTGAAGACCGAATGATAGCAGAGTACCTGTGAGGTCTGACGTCTGAGACGCCAACATTATGACAAGTATACACGGCTTGTGAAAACACACCTCCTGGGGCTGCCTTTCCTTTCCTCCAAGGAAGAGAGCCTTTCCAGTCTCCTCCGTGCTGAGTCATACAAGCTGCAAGTCTGCTTCGAGGGCATTTTCCAGCGGCAATGGCCCCCTGCAGGCCCCTGCACCCAGGGAGGATCCTACCCCTGGCCAGGGGAAAGGTCAAAGCAACCTCGCAGAACGAGCTGTTCCTCGTCCATGTTTTCCTCTGCAGGAGGGAGCTAGTGAGCCAGGTATGTCTGGAACGTTCCTTCGGATCCTGCGGGGAAATCATCCTGGGAGCCCCCTGGATACCAGTCGTAGGGGCCTAAAATTCGCATTTTCCTTCCTTGGTACCCTAACGCAGTACGCGCTAGCAACTGCTTGAAATCCCCATCCTGTTGCTGTTTTCCTTCCCTCTGACAGAGCGAGCTTTGCTCCCCCATTTGGGGATTTCAGAGGCCAAGGTGGTGGCCTGCAACTTCCTGCCCTGGGGGTCCATTGGAGGTGCCAAGGTGCCCTCGACAGGTGACCCCAGCATGACACTGGCCCCATCAGACAAACTCCCGCAGCCTGGCCTTCCCATGGGCAGGAACTGCTCTCACCTAGGAATGTGATTTGCAAGGAACAAGGAAACTGCAGGGAGACACAAGGCCCCCTGATTCTTGGCATTGAGTCCTGTTGGACAGGCCTGCAGGTCTTTCTGTCTAACAAGCCAAAACTTGCTGCAAGATACAGCCTGAAAACACCACTCTTGGGCTGCCTTTCCTTCCTCCCAAGGGAAGAGAGTTTCTCAGCCTCCTGTGGGCTTGAGAGTCACACAGGGCTGAAAAGCATTTGCTGGGAGATTAATTTTTCCATTGGCCATGGCCCCCTGAGGCCCTGTGCTCAGGGAGGGCTCCCTCCCTCCCCAGGGAAAGTCAAAGGAAGCTCCAAAACCCCGGCTTGTTTCCAATTCATGTTTCTGAGAGGTCATTGCCAAGGGCAGGTTTTCTAAAGAAGTTCAAAGGGTCCCAAGGAGAGAGGGGTCCCTAGAATTCTCAGGAGGAAGGAAGGACAAACTGTTTTTCCCTCTACAGTTCTTAGGATTTATATACACAATCATGCAAATCCTTCTTGAGACGGTCTCTGGAAATAAAAAACCTTCTGGCAATCTGTTATCTGAAAAGTCAATTCATGGGAGTAGTCTATGATCTTTACAACCTTCCCAGACTTCTTTGTTCGTTGTCATAACTTATTTGGTATGAGTATATAACTCCATTACTAAAACTAGCAAGGGGGTACGCTTTCCTGCCCCTTGTGATGTCTCCTGTCAGAAGCTTTCTCTATCTTCCTTTATCTTAAATAAAACTCTATTGCAACCAAAAGCTCTGAGCAATCAAGCTCGTCTTGGGCCCTGGATTGAATCTTCTCCTCCATAACCAAGAATCCCAGCATCTTTTCGTGGTTCAGCAACAAGTATTTCATTTCCCTCTGCAGGAGAGAGCTAGTGAGCTTAGGGTCTGTCTGGAACATTCTTGGATCCTGTGGGAAAATACATCCTGTGCACACATCTGGATACTGGGCCTAGAGGCCAAAATTCGCATTTTCTTTCCAAAGGGGAGCCTAACGTGGTGTGACTAGCAACGCTTGAAAATCCAGCCCATTGCTGTTTCCCTTCCCTCTGACAGAGCTAGCTTTGTTCCCCATGCTTTTGGGATGTCTCACCGAAGGGCGGTCCATAGCTCTTCGCCTTGGGCCCAATTGGATGTGCAAGGTGCCCTCCGACTAGGTGACCCTAGCATGGCGCACTCAGCCCGCTCAGACACACTCCCGCAGGCTTCTTTCTCATGGGAAAGCACTGCTCAACCTAGGAATGTGTCTGCAATGCTTGGAAAGTGCAGTTGAGACACACAGCCCCTGACTAAAAATGGCAATTGAGGCCTCCAGAGCACAGCCTGCGCTCTGATGTCTGAGAAGCAAATACACTTGCTGCAAAGAGAGTGCCTGAAAACACACTCTTCTGTGGATGACTTTTCCTTCAATCTAAGGAAGATAGTTTTTCCCAGTCTCCTGCTTCCTGAATGCTCACACAGCTGGATGCGCTTGCTGGAGGTCGTGATTCCCAAGTGGCATGACCCCTGAGGCCCTTTGCCCAGGGAGGGCTCCCACCACCAGGCCAGGCCCCCAAATCAAAGGCAACCTTCGCAAGTGAGTCAGGCTCTTCCCACCCATCAAGTGGCCAAAGATGGAGTTTCAGGTTCAGTATTATCCTTTCCATGTATATTCAGACCGCTGATTTCCTTTAGGATGGAGTGGTTGCGTCTGCCTTGTAGTCTAAGCCGACGCTACAAGCATCTTGCTCCCAACACCCCACAGTTCAAAAGCATCCAATTTTCCAGCTGTCACTTTCTTTATAGTAGCATCTTTTCATATCCACTCCCCATAGGGACATATGGAAAAACCATAGCCTTGACTGGATGGATCTTTGTTGGCAAAAGCCAACGTTCGCTTTTTAATAATGCTGTCTAGTTTGGTCATCACTTTTCTTCCCAAGTTCATAAATACCGTTTTAAGTCATCGGAGGCAGCACATCACGCGGCAGTGATTTCCAGCCCCCCCAAAAATAGTCTGCTGCTGTTTCCAAATGTTTTCCCCATCTATTTGCCTTGAAGTGATGAGACCTGGATGCAATGATTTTAGTTTTCTGAAGCTGAGCTTAAGCTAACTTTTCACCTCTCCTCTTGCACTTTCATCAGGAGACTCTTTAGTTTCTTCTTCACTTTCTGCATAAGGGTGGTGTCATCCTGCCCATATCCCTGAGATTCTTGATATTTCCCCCCACATCCTGGATTCCAGCGTGTGCCTTCCTCGCCCCCCAGTGGTCTTCTCATGATGTTACTGCCTGAAATATAAGTTAAATAAGCAGGGTGACAATACACTGCCTTGACCATAATTCCCCTTTCCTATTTATGACCAGTCTGTTGTCCATGTCCCAGTTCGAACTGTTTCTTCCCTGCCCCTGGCAATACAGGTTTCTCTAGAGACACCCCTCAGGCTGGTCTGGTACTTCCATCCTCTTCAGAATTTTCCCCAGTTTATTGGATCCACACAGTCCAAGGGCTTTGGCATAGTCAATAAAGCAGAATAGATGTATTTTTCTGGAAACTCTCTTGCTTTTTCAATGATCCAGTGGTGTTGGCAAGTTTGATCCCTCCCTAGTTTCTCTGCATGTTTAAAATCCCTCCTTGAAATTTTGAAAATTAAAAAATTTGGATAGTTCACAGTTCATGTGAACTTGGAGAATTTTGAGCATCTACTCTTACTAGTGTGTGAGATGAGTGGCATTGTGCAGCAGCTTGAATAGTTCTTTGTCATCTGAACTTTCTTTGAGATTGGAAATGAAACTGACTAATGACCTGAGATGTTTCAATTGCATATGCCTGAAAGAACTGGCCTTGTGCAGTTTTGAAAGAAAAACAAAATCAATTTTAAACCAATTTCCCTGAAGTGCAAGGCAGTAATCATAGGCCTACCCGAATCATAAAAGTCCCACCTTTTCTTTATGTAGTGCCATAGTTTGCATGCCTAAATTCCATAGGCCAACTTCGTGCTCAAATGGATCTATGATGTCAGGGCTAGATCAGCTAATAAAAAGCTGGATGTCCCCTCCCTGGAGGAAACGTGAGATCTCGGTCCCCACCCGAGAAGAATCTGAAGGGTTACAGGGAACTTTGCCAAGAGTGGGGAAAGCCTTAGTCCATCCCTACATGTACCAAATCTTAAATAGGGCTTATTACCTTACGAAGTAAAAAAAACAGATGATGAAAACAATTATAAATCAATGAAAGGTAAAGAAACTCATAGTCTGTTATCAAAAATTGCATTCTAAGAAAACTTTGTTCCTTAACCTAGAGAGGAGACTAAATTCCATCTGGTACCAGCTTACCAGAAGACAAACAAACAAACAAACAAATTATCGTAAGCTTAAAAAAGTATATTCCATATATCTTGAAGTAGCAGTATTTCTGCAAAGGCATCAGTGTGAAACCATAGAGGACATGGTTAAAACCTGATTAAATAGAAATTGACAATGTAATCTGGTCACTGCTGCGACTTGAAATGCTTTAATATGATAACTGGAATTATAACTGACAGCATTTGACCAGGACATATCAGATTTTCACGGATGTCAGATAATTTCTAGGATATCTATATTAGGAACTGAAGGAATCTTTGAACCTAGGAAAGAAAACAACAGTCTCAAAGGCCCTTGCTGAATCATCTATCAGCAAGGAATGTCTTTGCAAGGATCGCAAAGTGAAGGGAAAATACACCGACCTGCCTCTGCAACTTTGGTCCTCTGAGCAGATCTGGAGGTCTCCCTTTGTATAAGCTAACCTGTTCCTTCCAAATAGAGGTTGCAACACAAAACAAGTGGCCGCCTATTCTTCCCCGAAGGAGGCTCTCTTTCCCCACATCCTGCGAACTCCCTTTCCCAGCCTCCTGGAAAAGCGCTTCTTGCAGTTCCTTTCAGAAAATCCTATGGACGGAGAAGCCTGGTAGGCTGCAGTCCGTGGGGTCGCTGAGGGTCGGACACGACTGAGCGACTGCACTTTCATTTTCATTTTCATTTCATGCATTGGAGAAGGCAATGGCAACCCACTTACTGTTCTTGCCTGGAGAATCCCAGGGACGGGGGAGCCTAGTGGGGCTACCGTCTATGGCATCGCACAGAGTCGAACACGACTGAAGCGACTTAGCAGCAGCAGCAGCAGTTCCTTTCTTAGGGCAGTTATCCCTGAGATTGGGACCTGGAAAGGCAGAGCCACCTCCACACACACGTCTTTTCTGTCCCCTTTCCTCTGGAGGAGAGCTCTAGTGAGCCTAGGTCTGTCAGGAAAATTCTTGGCTTTGACGGGATCACACCCGGTGTGTGAACCTGCATACCCGACCTAGGGGCCACAGGGCACCTGTTTTGCTTGAGTGGGTCCTGGAGGGTGCAGCATAGCAAGAGCTTAAAAATCCATCCAATTTGTCTTTTTTTTTAACCTCGGAGAGAACGAGTTTGCTCCACCTCCACCCTTTGGCAGTGTGGAGGGAAGAGGGCACAACCCTCTCCCAAAGGGGACATAGGCCTACCAGGAGAGAAAGGCCCCTTGAGGAGCTGAGCCCAGGTAGGCAGCCAGTGATGTCAAGCACACTCCCGCTGCTTGCTTCTTCATGGGCACTCCCACGATCTGCTAGGAATGTCTTTGCAAGGATCTCAAAGGGAAGGGGAGATACATGGCCCTGTCTCTGGAACTTCAGTCCTCTGAGCAGATCTGGAGGTCTTGAGTTGTATAAGCAAACCTGTTCCTTCCAAATAGAGGCTTGCAAACACACCCCCGGTGGTTGCCTCTTCTTCCCCGAAGAAGTCTTTCTTTCCCCACATGCTGCGAACTCCCTGTCCCAACCTCCAAGAATAGCGCTTCTTGCCATTCCTTTCTTAGAGGCAGTTATCCCTGAGCTTGGGGCCGTAGGGAGTAGCCCCACACTCACAGGGGAAAGGCAAGACTCCTCCATACATCTCCTCTATCCCCTTTGCTCTGGAGGAGAGCTCTAGTGAGCCTAGTCTTTCAGGAAAATTCTTGGCTTGGACAGGATCTCACCCTGTTTTTGAACCTGCATACCCAACCAGGGGCCACAGAGCACCTGTTTCAGTAAAGTGGGCCCTGAAAGGGTGCAGCCTAGCAAGAGCTTGAAAATCCATTCAATTGCTGTTTTGTACCTCTGACAGAGCAAGCTTGGCTCCACCCTTTGGCAGTGAGGGGAGAAAAGAGGCATGACACCCTCCCCAAGGGGGACATGGGCCTACTTCGAGAGGAAAGGCCCCTTGTGGAGTTGAGGCCAGGAAGGCACACAGTCGTGTCAAACACACTCTCACTGCTTGCTTCTTCAGGGGCACTCCCGCTATCAGCTAGGAATGTCTTTGCAATGATCACAAAGGGAAGGGGAGATACAGGGCCCTGCTTCTGGACCTCCGGTGCCTCTGAGCAAATCTCGAGTCTCCCGTTGTTGGGTCAAGGTCAAGGTTCAAGTCAAGTTCAAGTCCAAAGTCCAGTCAAGTTCAAGGTCAAGTTGAAGTTCAAGTCAAGTTCAGGTCAAGGTTTAAGGTCAAGTTCAAAATTCAAGGTCAAGGTCAAGGTCAAGTTCAGTTTAAGGGCAAGGCAAGGCCCAGCCAAATGCCCAAGGCAAGGGCAAGGCAACGCCAAGCGCGAGGCCAAGGCCCCGGCCAAGGCAAAGGCAAGGCTGCAAAGCGAAGCCCCAACCCCGTAACGCCTGACAGAAGGCAGAAGCTGCTAGGCCCCTGTGCAGAGGAAGCCACTGAAGCAGCAAGCCACAGAGCTCCCTGACTCCCATTCCCACAGAAGATGTGAGGATAAACGGGCTCATCCCAGCACAGCACCCGCTCCCACCACTCCCCAACCCT
>NW_017201081.1:0-6804 GCF_001704415.2 Capra hircus | reverse complement strand
TCATGGCAAATAGATGGGAAAAACATTGGAAACAGCAGCAGACTATTTTGGGGGGCTTGGAAATCACTGCAGGTGATGTCTGCCTCCATGAACTTAAAACGTATTTATGACTTGGAAGAAAAGTGATGACCAAACTAGACAGCATATTAAAAAGCCGAGACGTTGCTTTGCCAACAAAGATCCATCCAGTCAAGGCTATGGTTTTTCCATATGTCATGGATGGATATGAAAGATGTACTATAAAGAAAGTGACAGCTGAAAATTGATGCTTTTGAACTGTGGTGTTGGAGAAGATGCTTGTAGGTCGCTTAGACTACAAGGAGACGCAACCACTCCATCCTAAAGGAAATCAGGTCTGAATATACATTGGAAGGACTAATACTGAACCTGAAACTCCAATACTTTGGCCACTTGATGTGAAGAGCTGACTCACTTGGAAGTTGCTTTGATTTGCCTGTGAGTGTGGGAGCCCTCCCTGGGCAAAGGGCCTCAGGGGTCATTGCCACTGAATCACGACCTCCAAGCAAGCGCATTCCAGCTGTGTGACATTCAGGAAGCAGGAGACTGGGAAAACTATCTTCCTTAGAGGAAGGAAAGTCATCCACAGAGAGTGTGTTTTTTCAGGCCTCTCTTTGCAGCAAGTGTTTTGCTTCTCAGACATCAGAGCTGCAGGCTTGCTCTGAGGGCCTCAATTGCAGAGTCAGGGCTGTGTGTCTCACTGCACTTTCCAAGCATTGCAGACACATTCCTAGGTTGGAGCAGTGCTTCCCATGAGAAAGAAGCCTCGGGAGTGTGTCTGAGCGGGCTGAGTGCCATGCTAGGGTCACCTAGTCGAGGGCACCTTGCACATCCAATGGGCCCCAGGCGAGTAGCTATGGACCGGCCCTTCGGTTGAGACATCCCAAAGCAGGGAACAAAGCTAGCTCTGTCAGAAGGAGGAAAACAGCAATGGGATGGATTTTCAAGCAGTTGCTAAGTCACACCACGTTAGGGCTCCCCGGGAAAGAAATGCGAATTTTTGGCCTCTAGGCCCAGTATCCAGATGTGTGCACAGGATATTTTCCCCACAGGATTCAAGAATGTTCCAGACAGACCTAAGCTCACTAGCTCTCTCCTGCAGAGGAAATGAAATATTGTTGCTGAACCACGAAAAGATGCTGGGATTCTTGGCTTATGGAGGAGAAGAATTCAATCCAGGGCCCAAGACGAGGCTTGATTGCTCAGAGCTTTTTGTGCAATAGAGTTTTATTAAAGGATAAAAGGAGATAGAGAAAGCTTCTGACAGAGACATCACAAGGGGCAGAAAGCGTACCCCCTTGCTAGTGTTAGTAATGGAGTTATATACTCTCCAATAAGTTATGACAACGAACAAAAGAATGTCTGGAGGTTGTAAAGACTCACTAGACCTACTCCCATAATTGACATTTTAAGATAACAGGATTAGCCAGAAGGTTTTTTCCAGAGACCGTCCTCAAGAAGGATGCATGATTGTTATATAATCCTAAGGAATGTAGAGGGAAAAACAGTTTGTCCTTCCTTCCTCCTTGAGAATTCTAGACCCCTCTCTCCTTGGGGACCCTTGAACTTCTTATAAAAACCTGCCTTGGCAATGACTCTCTCAGAAACATGATTGAACAGCCGTTTGGAGCTTCCTTTGACTTTCCCTGGGAGGGAGGGAGCCCTCCCTGAGCACAGGGCCTCAGGGGCCATGGCCAATGAAAAATAATCTCCCAGCAAGTGCTTTTCAGCCCTGTGTGACTCTCAGCCCACAGGAGGCTGAGAAAACTCTCTTCCTTGGAGGAAGGAAAGGCAGCCCAAGAGTGTGTTTTCAGGCCTGTATCTTGCAGCAAGTGTTTGGCTTGTTAGACAGAAGACCTGCAGGCCTGTTCCAACAGACTCAATGCCAGAATCAGGGCCTTGTGTCTCCCTGCAGTTTCCTGGCCTTGCAAACACATTCCTAGGTGAGAGCAGTCCTGCCCATGGGGAAGCAGGCTGCGGGAGTGTGTCTGAGGGGGCCAGGTGTCATGCTGGGGTCACCTGGTCGAGGGCACCTTGCACCTCCAATGGACCCCAGGCAAGGAGTTGCAGGCCACCACCTTGCTTCTGAAATCCCAAATGGGGAGCAAAGCTCGCTCTGTCAGAGGGAAGAAAACAGCAACAGGATGGATTTTCAAGCAGTTGCTAGGCTGTACTGCGTTAGGGCTCCAAGGAAGGAAAATGCGAATTTTAGCCCCTACGACTGGTATCCAGGTGGGCTCCCAGGATGATTTCCCCGCAGGATCCAAGAACGTTCCAGACAGACCTGGGCTCACTAGCTCCCTCCTGCAGAGGAAACATGAGAGAACAGCTGTTTGGAGGTTGCTTTGACTTCCCCTGGGAGGGTAGGATCCTCCCTGGGTGCAGGGCCTCAGGGGCCATTGCCGCTGAGAAATGCCCTCGAAGCCAGACCTTTCCAGCCTTGTATGACTCAGCACGGAGGAGACTGGAAAAGCTCTCTTCCTTGGAGGAAGGAAAGGCAGCCCCAGAGAGTGTGTTTTCACACCTGTATCTTGCAGCAAGTGTTTGGCGTCTCAGACGTCAGACCTCCAGGCCTGCTCCAACGGCCTCAGTTCCAGAGTCAGGGCCGTGTGTCTCCCTGCATTTTCTGAGCCTTGGGAACACATTCCTAGGTCAGAACAGTCCTGCCCATGGGGAAGGAGGCTGCGGGAGTGTGTCTGAGGGGGTCGGGTGCCATGCTGGGGTCCAATAGACCCGGTACCTCCAATAGACCCAGGACAACAGCGGTGGGGCTCCCCTGGCTTCCGAAATGCCAAAGCGAGAAGCAAAGCTAGCTCTATCAGAAGGAAGAAAAGAGCAATCGGATGGATGTTCAGGCTGTTGCTGGGCCGCACCACTTCAGGGTCCCCCCCCGAGAGGAACAGGCGCCCTGTGGCCCCTAGGTCCGATATGCAGGTTAAACACACAGGGTGTGTCCCCATAGGAGCCAAGAATTTTCCTGACAGACCTAGGCTCACTAGAGCTCTCCTACAGGGCAAAAGGGGTAGAACAGACTGTGGATGTGACTCTGCCTTTCCCAGCGAGCATGGGGCCCTCCCTACGGCCCCGGGCTCCAGGGAAAATTGTCCCTGAAAAATGACCTCCAAGAAGCGCTTTTCCAGCAGGCTGGGATGCAGAGTTCACAGGATGCGGGGAAAGTGATCGTCCTTCAGGGAAGAAGAGGCAGCCACCCAGTGTGTGTTTGCAAGCCTGTATTTGGAAGAAACTGGTTAGCTCCTTCAAGGGGAGACCTCCAGGTCTGCTCAGAGGACCGAAATTCCAGAGGCAGCACCATGCATCTCCCCTGTCCTTTCTGAGCCTTGGAAAGACATGCCTAGCTTATAGCGGTATTGCTCATGAAGAAGCAGGATGCAGGAATGTGTCAGACATGACTGGGTGCCTTCCTGGGTTCAGCTCCGTGAGGGGCCTTTCCACTCAAAGTAGGTCCCATGCCTCCTTGGGGAGGAAGTGGGGCCCGCTTGCCTCCAAATTGCCAAAGGCTGGAACAAAGCTAGTTCTATCAGAGGTAAGAAAAGAGCAATTGGATGGATGTGGAAGCTGTTGCTGGGCCGCACTGCTTCAGGCCCCCACCCCTCCGCCCCCGAGAGAAACAGGCGCCCTGTGGCCCCTAGGTCCTGGATGCAGTTTCACACATAGAATGTGTCCCCATAGGAGCCAAGAATTTTCCTGACAGACCTAGGCTCACTAGAGCTCTCCTACAGAGCAAAGGGGATGGGACAGATGTGTGGCTGTGGCTCTGCCTTTCCCTGGGAGTGTGGAGCCGCTCCCTATGGCCCCGGGCTCCAGGGGAAGTTGCCCCTGAATAATGACCTCCAAGAAGCGCTTTTCCAACTGGCTGAGACGTGGAGTTCTCAGGATGCAGGGAAAGCGAGTGTCCTTCGGGGAAGCAAAGGCAGTCACCTGTTATCATGACTTACTAGAATAGTAGGTACCTTCTCCGGTTGGGCAGAGGCCTTCCCTACCTGATCTGAAAAAGAAAATGAAGTAGCTCGCTGATTTGAGAAATAATTCCCAGACTTGGGTTTCCAACCAGTATAGAATCCGACAATGGCCCTGTCTTTGTAGCCGCGTTAATTAACAGGTATGTGAAGCTCTAAATATCAGTGGAAATTACATACAGCATATAGGCCCCAGTGTTCTGGAATGGTGGAAAGAAACAACCAAACTCTTGAAGAGACACTTTCAAAATGGATCATAGAGACTGACTGTACATGGATGGGCTTGCTTCCGGCAGACTTACTCATATTACGGGTAACCGCACGTTCCCACAGTTGTTGTCCTTATGAAATTTTCTATGGGAGACCCCCTCCCACAGTGAGGCAGGTGTTAGCAGATTTGCCACAAGTAAGGGGGTGGGATTTCACAGCAGATGGAACAATTAGGTAAGGTAATAAATCAGGTAACTAAGTTTGTATAAAAAAGAATATCATTCCCCCTTGAGGAACAGATTCATGAATTTGTGCTCAGTGATCAGGTGTGGCTCAATGACTGGAAACACAATTCCTTGGCCTGACATCGGAAAGGTCCTTATACTGTTGTTTTAGCCACAATTCTGAAAGAGATGGGAATACCAGACCACCTAACCTGCCTCTTGAGAAATCTGGATGAAGGTCAGGAAGCAACAGTTAGAGCAGGACATGGAACAACAGACTGGTTCCAAAAAGGAAAAGGAGTATGTCAAGGCTGTATATTGTCACCCTGTTTTTTAACTTCTATGCAGAGTACATCATGAAAAATGCTGGGATGGAAGATACATAAGCTGGAATCAAGATTGCCGGTAGAAATATCAATCAACTTAGATATGCAGATGACACCACCATTATGGCAGAACGTGAAGAGGAACGGGTATGTCGGGGAACTTCTTGAGTTGCAGCAAGGGTGTGAAGGACCCTTTGGAAGTTCCAGAGGTTAGGTGTGGTTAGTCTCGAGATGCCTCAGCGAAATGGGCCTCATGTCGCCTGGAATGGAGAGGCTCCTGGATATTCCCGAGTTTCAGCAGGTGCTCTCGAGTTACGACGGGGATTCAGGGACCCGCTCTGGCGGCCGCAGGAAAGGCCAGTTATCATGCGTGTTGCTAGGGGGCCTCTCGTGATTCCTCTCCCCGTCGATGCCGGGGCCTAAGACCTTGTGTGGAGTCGGGGCCGGAAGCTGAGGATTCCTCTCCAGTGCTGACATGGATTTTGGGGTACTTCTGGAGTCTCCACAAAGGAGTCAGGCCTCGTCTCGAGTGGGGGCATGAGCGTGCCCTTTCCTCCCATGCTGTAGCAGCAGTGTCACGCTTCCCCTTGCGTGGACCAAGGGATCTGTGGCTTTCCCTCGAGTCTTTCCCACGAGGCTTTCCCACAGGGCTGTCCACGTGTCACGGTGGTGTGAGTCGATCCTCGGCGTGAAAGCCGAGGCAGTGCAGGGAAAACAGGTTCCTGTGGAATGGACTGAGATATCTGGGGGAGTCTTGGAATGGTGGCACGACCCTGCAGTTCCTCTCCCCTTTCCTTTGGAGAGCGCCTCCTCTTGAGATGCGATGGAATGCCGGGAATTCTTTCCCCGACCAAGCAGGGAAAGGATCCGTCCTCTCGAGCTACGAGCCGGAAACGGAGCTCCTCTGGATGTGGCCGGGACCCTCGTGCTTCCTCTTGAGTGGAGACGGGTATGTTGGGGGAACTTCTTGAGTTGCAGCATGGCTGTGAAAGACTCTTTGGAAGTTCCAGAGGTCAAGTGTGATTAGCCTCGAGACACCTCAGTGGAAACGGGCCTCATCTCGCCTGCAGGGGAGAACCTCCTGGATTTTACCGAGTTGCGGCAGGTGCTCTTGACTTACGACGGGGACCTCATGGACCCGCTCTGGTGACCTCAGGAAAGGCCAGTCCCCATGCGAGTTGCTAGAGGGCCTGTCGCTGTTCCTCTCCCGTCGATGCCAGGGCCTAAGACCTTGTGTGGAGTCGGGGCCGGAACCTGAGGATTCCTCTCCAGGGCTGACATGCATCTTGGGGTACTTCTGGAGTCTCCCCAGGGGAGTCAGTCCTCGTCTCGAGTGGGGGCATGCACGTGCGCTTTCCTCCCGAGCTGTAGCAGCAGTGTCACGCTTCCCGTCGCGTGGATCAAGGGATCTGTGGCTTTCCCTCGAGGCTGTCCCACGAGGCTTTCCCACAGGGCTCTCCCACGTGCCACCGTGGTGTGAGTCGATCCTCGGCATGAAAGTCGAAGCAGTGCAGGGAAAAAAGGATCCTCTGGAATGGACGGAGACATCTGGGGGCTCTTGGAATGGTGGCACGACCCATGAGTTCTCTCGCCTTTCCTGTGCAGCGGGCCTCCTCTTGAGATGCGTCGGAAGTCGGGAATTCTTTCCCCGAGGAAGCAGGGAAGGATCCCTCATCTCGAGCTTGGAGGCGGAAACGGAGCTCCTCTGGAGGAGGCCGGACCCTCGTGCTTCCTCTGGAGTGGAGACGGGTATATCGGGGAACCTCTGAGTTGTAGCAAGGGTGTGTAGGACCCTTTGGAAGTTCCAGAGTTTAGGTGTGATTACTCTCGAGACGCCGCAGAGAAATGGGCCTCATCTCGACTGGAGCAGGAAACCTCCTGGATTTTCTCGAGTTGGGGCAGGTGCTCTCAACATACCACCGTGACCTCAGGGACAGTGTAGCAGATGTGTCACGCTTCCCTTCGCGGGGATCAAGGGATCTGTGGCTTCCCACGAGGCTTTCCACAGGGCTGTCCACGTGCCACCATGGTGTGAGTGGATCCTCGGCG
>NW_017201080.1:0-6804 GCF_001704415.2 Capra hircus | reverse complement strand
ATGCACGTGCGCTTTCCCTCCAGAGCTGTAGCAGCAGTGTCACGGTTCCCTTCGCGTGGATCTAGGGATCAGGGGCTTTCTCTCGAGGCTTCCCACGAGGCTTTCCACGAGTCTTTCCCACAGGCTGTCCCACGTGCCACTGTGGAGTGAGTCGATCCTCGGCCTTGACAGTCGAGAGTGCTGGGAAAATAGGTTTCCCTGGAATGGACTGAGACATCTGGGGACTCTGGGAATGGGGCCTGATCCTGGAGTTCTTTTCGCCTTTCCTGTGGAGAGCGCTCCTCTTGAAATGCGACGGGAACGCTTAGGAATTCTTTCTCGACCACGCAGGGAAAGGATCCCTCCTCTCGAGCTAGCAGGCGGAAACGGGGCCACTCTGGATATGGACGGGACTCTCCGATTCCTCTAGAGTGGAGACGGTATGTCGCGGAACTTCTTGAGTTGCAGCAAGGGTGTGAAGGACCCTTTGGAAGTTCCAGAGTTTAAGTTGATTACCCCCTACTTGCCTCAGCGGAAATGGGCCTCATCTCACCTGGAGGGGAGAAACCTCCTGGATTTTCTGGAGTTGCGGCAGGTGCTCTCGACTTACGATGGGGACCTCAGGGACCTGCTCTGGTGGCCTCAGGAAAGCTAGTCCCCATGCGTGTTCTGGGCCTCTCGGGATTCCTCTCCCGTCGATGCAGGGCCTAAGACCTTGGTTGGAGTCGGTGCCGGAACCTGAGGATTCCTCTCCACTTCTGACATGGATCTTGGGTACTTCTGGAGTCACCCCAGGGGTGTCAGTACTCGTCTCGAGTGGGGCCATGCACGTGCGCTTTCCTCCGGAGCTGTAGCAGCAGTGTCCCGATTCCCTTCGCATGGATCAAGGGATCTGTGCTTTCCCTCGAGGCTTTACCACGAGGCTTTCCCACAGGCTGTACCACGTGCCACTGTGGTGTGAGTCGATCCTCGACTTGAAAGTCGAGGCAGTGCAGGGAATACAGGTTTCCCTGGAATGGACTGAGACATCTGGGGGACTCTGGAATGGTGGCAGGACCCTGGAGTTCTCTCCCTTTCCTGTGGAGAGCGCCTCCTCTTGAGATGGGACGGGAACGCCGGGAATTCTTTCCAGAGCACGCAGGGAAAGGATCCCTCCTCTCGAGCTAGGAGGCGGAAACGGGGCTCCTCTGGATGTGGGCGGGACTCTCGTGCTTCCTCTCGAGTGGAGACGGGTATGTCGGGGAACTTCTTGAGTTGCAGCAAGGGTGTGAAGAAACCTTGGATGTTCCAGAGGTTAGGTGAATATCCTGGAGACGCCTCAGCAGAAATGGCCTCAACTCGCCTGGAGGGGAGAACTCCTGGATTTTCTCGAGTTGTGGCAGGTGCTCTCGACTTACGACGGGGACCTCAGGCACCCGCTCTTGTGGCCACAGGAAAGGCCAGTCCCCAAGCGAGTTGCTCGGGGCCTCTCGGGATTCCTCTCCGTCGAAGCCGGGGCTTAAGACCTTGTGTGGAGTCTGTGCCAGAAACTGAGGATTCCTCTCCAGTGCTGACATGGATCTTGGGGTACTTCTGGAGTCTCTCCAGGGGAGTCAGTCATCGGCTCGAATGGGGGCATGCACGTGCGCTTTCCTCCGGAGCTTTAGCAGCAGTGTGGCGCTTCCCTTTCGCGTGGATCAAGGGATCTGTGGCTTTCCATCGAGGCTTTCCCACAAGGCTTTCCACGAGGCTTCCCCACAGGGCTGTCCCACGTGCCACCGTGGTGTGAGTCGTTCCTCGGCTTGAAAGTCGAGGCAGTGCAGGGAAAACAGGTTTCCTGCAATGGCCTGAGAAATCAGGGGGACTCTGGGAAGGGCCTGATCCTGGAGTTCCTCTCGTCTTTCCTGTGGAGAGCGCCTCCTCTTGAGATGCGATAGGAATGCTAGGAATTCTTTCGACCACGCAGGGAAAGGATCTCTCCTCTCGAGCTAGCAGTCGGAAACGGGGCCACTCTGGAAATGGGCGGGACTCTCATGTTACTCTTGAGTGGAGACCGGTATGTCGGGAACTTCTTGAGTTGCAGCAAGGGTGTGAAGGACCCTTTGGAAGTTCCAGATGTTAGATGTGATTAGCCTCGAGACGCCTCAGCGGAAATGGGCCTCATCTCGCCTGGAGGGGAGAACCTCCTGGATTTCTCGAGTTGCAGCAGGTGCTCTCAACTTACGATGGGGACCTCAGGGACCCGCTCTGGAGGCCTCAGGAAAGGCCAGTCCCCATGCGAGTTGCTCAGGGGCCTCTCGGGATTCCTCTCCCTTCGATGCCGGTGCCTAAGATCTTGTGTGGAGTCAGTGCTGGAACCTGAAGATTCCTCTGCAGTGCTGACATGGATCTTGGTGTACTTCTGGAGTCTCTCAGGGCAGTCAGTCCTCTACTCAACTGGGGGCATGCACGTGCGCTTTCCTCCCGATCTGTAGCAGCAGTGTCACGCTTCCCTTCACATGGATCAAGGGATCTGTGGCTTTCCCTCGAGGCTTTCCCACGAGGCTTTCCCACAGGGCTGTCCCACGTGCCACTGTGGTGTGAGTCGATCCTCAGTTTGAAAGTCGAGGCAGTGCAGGGAATAAAGGTTTCCCTGGAATGGACTGAGACATCTGGGGACTCTGGGAATGGGGGCACGACCCTGGAGTTCCTCTCTATTTTCCTGTGGAGAGCGCCTCCACTTAAGATGCGTTGGAAACGCCTTGAATTCTTTTCCGACCATGCAGGGAAAGGATCAATCCTCTCGAGCTATGAGGCGGAAACAGGGCTCCTCTGGATGTGGGCGGGACACTCGTGCTTCCTCTCGAGTGGAGACGGGTATGTCGGGGAACTTCTTGAGTTGCAGCAAGGGTGTGAAGGACCCTTTGGAAGTTCCAGATGTTAGATGTGATTAGCCTGGAGACGCCTAAGCGGAAATGGGCCTCATCTCGCCTGGAGGGGAGAACCTCCTGGATTTTCTCGAGTTGCGGCAGGTGCTCTCGACTTACGACGGGGACCTCAGGGACCCGCTCTGGTGGCCTCAGGAAAGGCCAGTCCCCTTGCGAATTGCTCGGGGGCCTCTCAGGATTCCTCTCCCGTCTATGCCGGGGCTTAGATCTTGTGTGGAGTAGGTGCCGGAACCTGAGCATTCCTCTCCAGTGCTGACATGGATCTTGGGGTACTTCTGGAGTCTCCCCAGGGGAGTCAGTCGTCGTCTCGAGTGGGGAATGCACGTGCGCTTTCCTCCCGAGCTGAAGCAGCAGTGTCACGCTTCCCTTTGCGTGGATCAAGGGGTCAGGGGCTTTCTCTCGAGGCTTTCCAACGAGGCTTTCCCACGAGGCTTTCCCACAGGGCTGTCCCACGTGCCACAGTGGTGTGAGTCGATCCTCGGCTTGAAAGTCGAGGCAGTGCAGGGAAAACAGGTTTCCCTGGAATGGACTGAAACATCTGGGGGACTCTGGGAATGGTGGCACGACCCTGGAGTTCCTCTCGCCTTTCCTGTGGAGAGCGCCTCCTCTTGAGATGCGACGGGAACGCCGGGAATTCTTTCCCGACCAGGCAGGGAAAGGATCCCTCCTCTCAAGCTAGGAGGCAGAAACGGGCTCCTCTGGATGTGGCGGGACTATCGTGCTTCCTCTCGAGTGGAGACCGGTATGTAAGGGAACGTCTTGAGTTGCAGCAAGGGTGTGAAGGACCCTGTGGAAGTTCCAGAGGTTAGGTGTGATTAGCCTCGAAACGCCTCATCGGAAATGGGCCTCATCTCGCCTGGAGGGAGAACCTCCTGGATTTTCTCGAGTTGCGGCAGGTGCTCTCGACTTACGACGGGGACTTCAAGGACCCGCTCTGGTGGCCACAGGAAAGTCCAGTCCCCATGCGAGTTGCTCGGGGGCCTCTCGGGATTCCTCTCCCGTTGATGCGGGCCTAAGACCTTGTGTGGAGTCAGTGCCGGACCTGAGGATTCCTCTTCAGTGCTGACATGGATCTTGGTGTACTTCTGGAGTCTCCCAAGGGGAGTCAGTCCTCGTCTCGAGTAGCGGCATGCACGTGCGCTTTCCTTCCGAGCTGTAGCAGCAGTGTCGCGCTTCCCTTCGCGTGGATCAAGGGATCAGGGGCTTTCTCTCGAGGCTTTCCAACGAGGCTTTCCCACGAGGCTTTCCCACAGGGCTGTTCCACGTGCCACAGTGGTGTGAGTCGATCCTCGGCTTGAAAGTCGAGGCAGTGCAGGGAAAACAGGTTTCCCTGGAATGGACTGAGACATCTGGGGGACTCTGTGATTGGTGACACGACCCTGGAGTTCCTCTCGCCTTTCCTGTGGAGAGCGCCTCCTCTTCAGATGCGACGGGAACGCCGGGAATTCTTTCCCGACCACGCAGGGAAAGAATCCCACCTCTCGGGCTAGGCGGTGGAAACGGGGCTCCTCTGGATGTGGGAGGGACTCTCGTGCTTCCTCTCGAGTGGAGACGGGTATGTCGGGGAACTTCTTGAGTGGCAGCAAGGGTGTGAAGGACCCTGTGGAAGTTCCAGATGTTAGATGTGATTAGACTCGAGACGCATCAGTGGAAATGGTCCTCATCTCGCCTGGAGGGGAGAACGTCCTGGATATTCTCGAGTTGCGGCAGGGTGCTCTCAACTTACGACGGGGACCTCAGGGACCCGCTGTGTTGGCCTCAGGAAAGGCCAGTCCCCATGCAAGTTGCTTGGGTCCTGTCGGGATTCCTCTCCCGTCGATGTCGGGTCCTAAGATCTCGTGTGGAGTCGGTGCTGGAACCTGAGGATTCCTCTCCAGTGCTGACATGGATCTTGGGGTACTTCTGGCGTCTCCCAGTGCAGTCAGTCCTCTACTCGAGTGGGGGCATGCACGTGCGCTTTCCTCCCGAGCTTTAGCAGCAGTGTCACCCTTCCCTTCGCGTGGATCAACGGATCTGTGGCTTTCCCTCGAGGCTTTCCCAAGCTTTCCCACGAGGCTTTCCCACAGGGCTGCCACCGCCACCGTGGTGTGAGTCGATCCTTGGCTTGAAAGTCGAGGCAGTGCAGGGAAATCAGGTTTCCCTGGAATGGACTGAGACATCCAGGGGACTCTGGAATGGTGGCACGACCCTCGAGTTCCTCTCGCCTTTACTGTGGAGAGCGCCTCCTCTTGAGATGCGACGGGAACGCCGGGAATTCTTTCCCGAACACGCAGGGAAAAGATCCCTCCTCTCGAGCTAGGAGGCGGAAACGGGGCTCCTCTGGATGTGGGCGGACTCTCGTGCTTCCTCTCGAGTGGAGACGGGTATGTCGGGGAACTTCTTGAGTTGCAGCAAGGGTGTGAATGACCCTTTGGAAGTTCCAGATGTTAGATGTGATTAGCCTCGAGACGCCTCAGCGGAAATGGGCCTCATCTCGCCTGGAGGGAGAACCTCCTGGATTTTCTCGAGTTGCGGCAGGTGCTCTCGACTTACGACGGGGACCTCAGGGACCCGCTCTGGTGGCCTCAGGAAAGGCCAGTCCCCTTTCGAATTGCTCGGGGCCTCTCAGGATTCCTCTCCAGTCGATGCCGGGCCTAAGACCTTGTGTGGAGTCGGTGCCGGAACCTGAGGATTCCTCTCCAGTGCTGACATGGATCCTGGGGTACTTCTGGAGTCTCCCCAGGGGAGTCAGTCCTCGTCTCGAGTGGGGGCGTGCACGTGCGCTTTCCTCCCGAGCTGTAGCAGCACTGTCACGCTTCCCTTCGCGTGGATCAAGGGATCTGTGGCTTTCCCTCGAGGTTTTCCCCGAGGCTTTCCCACGAGGCTTTCCCACCTTTCCACAGGCTGTCCCACGTGCCACCGTGGTGTGAGTCGATCTCGGCTTGAACGTCCAGGCAGTGCAGGGAAAACAGGTTTCCCTGGAATGGACTGAGACATCTGGGGGACTCTGGGAATGGTGCCACGACCCTTGATTCCCTCTCGCCTTTCATGTGGAGAGCGCTGCCTCTTGAGATGCCACGGGAACGCCAGGAATTCTTTCCCGACCACGCAGGGAAAGGATCCCTCCTCTCGAGCTAGGAGGCGGAAACGGGGCTCCTCTGGATGTGGGCAGGACTCTCGTGCTTCCTCTCGAGTGTAGTCTGGTATCTCGGGAACTTCTTGAGTTGCAGCAAGGGTGTGAAGGACCCTTTGGAAGTTCCAGAGTTTAGGTGTGATTAGCCTCGAGACGCCTCAGCGGAAATGGGCCTCATCTCGCCTGGAGGGGAGAACCTCCTGGATTTTCTCGAGTTGCGGCAGGTGCTCTCGACTTACGACGGGGATCTCAGGACCCGCTCTGGTGGCCTCAGGCAAGGCCAGTCCCATGCGAGTTGCTCGGGGGCCTCTCGGTGGATGCCGGGGCCTAAGATCTTGCGTGGAGTAGGTGCCGGAACCTGAGCATTCCTCTCAAGTGCTGAGATGGATCTTGGGTACTTCTGGAGTCTCCCCAGGGGAGTAAGTCGTCGTCTCGAGTGGGGGAATGCACGTGCGCTCTTTCCTCCGAGCGAAGCGGCAGTGTCACGCTTCCCTTCGTGTGGATCAAGGGATCAGGGGCTTTCCTCGAGGCTTTCCCACGGGCTCCCACGAGGCTTTCCCACAGGGCTGTCCCACGTGCCACCGTGGTGTGAGTCGATCCTCGGCTTGAAAGTCGAGGCAGTGCAGGGAAAAAGGTTTCCTGGAATGGACTGAGACATCTGGGGACTCTGGAATGGTGGCACGACCCTGGAGTTCCTCTCGCCTTTCTGTAGAGAGTGGCCTCCTCTTGAGGTCGGACGGGAACGCCGGGAATGCTTTGCCGACACGAAGGGAAAGGATCCCTCCTCTCGAGCTAGCAGGCGGAATC
>NW_017201079.1:0-19248 GCF_001704415.2 Capra hircus | reverse complement strand
TGGGCTTTATCCCAGGGATGCAAGGATTCTTCAATATCCACAAATCAATAATGTAAATTCACCACATTAACAATTGAAAAATAAAAACCATATGATTATCTCAATAGATGCAGAGAAGGCCTTTGACAAAATTCAACATCCATTTATGATAAAAACTCTCTCCAGAAAGCAGGAATAGAAGGAACATACCTCAACATAATAAAAGCTATATATGACAAACCCACAGCAAACATTATCCTCAATGGTGAAAAATTGAAAGCATTTCCCCTAAAGTCAGGAACAAGACAAGGTGCCCTTTCACTACTATTCAACATAGTTCTGGAAGTTTTGGCCATAGCAATCAGAGCAGAAAAAGAAATAAAAGGAATCCAAATTGGAAAAGAAGAAGTAAAAACTCTCACTGTTTGCAGATGACATGATCCTCTACATGGAAAACCCTAAAGACTCCACCAGAAAATTACTAGAGCTCATCAATGAATATAGTAAAGTTGCAGGATATAAAATCAACACACAGAAATCCCTTGCATTCCTATACACTAATAATGAGAAAGTAGAAAAAGAAATTAAGGAAACAATTCCATTCACCATTGCAACGAAAAGAATAAAATACTTAGGGATATATCTACCTAAAGAAACTAAAGACCTATATAGAAAACTATAAAACACTGATGAAAGAAATCAAAGAGGACACTAATAGATGAAATATACCATGTTCATGGATTGGAAGAATCAATATAGTGAAAATGAGTATACTACCCAAAGCAATCTACAAATTCAATGCAATCCCTATCAAGCTACCAGCCACATTTTTCACAGAAATAGAACAATAATTTCAAGATTTGTATGAAATACAAAAAACCTCGAATAGCCAAAGCAATCTTGAGAAAAGAGAATGGAACTGGAGGAATCAACTTGCCTGACTTCAGGCTCTACTACAAAGCCACAGTCATCAAGACAGTATGGTACTGGCACAAAGACAGAAATATAGATCAATGGAACAAAATAGAAAGCACAGAGATAAATCCACACACCTATGGACACCTTATCTTTGACAAAGGAGGCAAGAATATACAATGGAGTAAAGACAATCTCTTTAACAAGTGGTGCTGGGAAAACTGGTCAACCACTTGTAAAGAATGAAACTAGATCACTTTCTAACACCCACACAAAAATAAACTCAAAATGGATTAAAGATCTAAATGTAAGACCAGAAACTATAAAACTCCTAGAGGAGAACATAGGCAAAACACTCTCCTGACATAAATCACAGCAGGATCCTCTATGATCCACCTCCCAGAATTCTGGAAATAAAAGCAAAAAATAAACAAATGGGATCTAATTAAAATTAAAAGCTTCTGCACAACAAAGGAAAACTATAAGTAAGGTGAAAAGACAGCCTTCTGAATGGGAGAAAATAATAGCAAATGAAGCAACTGACAAACAACTAATCTCAAAAATATACAAGCAACTTACGCAGCTCAATCTCCAGAAAAATAAACGACCCAATCAAAAAATGGGCCAAAGAACTAAATAGACATTTTCCAAAGAAGGAATACAGATGGCTAACAAACACATGAAAAGATGCTCAAACATCACTCATTATTAGAGAAATGCAAATCAAAACCACAATGAGGTACCACTTCACACCAGTCAGAATGTCTGCAATCCAAAAATCTACAAGCAATAAAGGCTGGAGAGGGTGTGGAGAAAAGGGAACCCTCTTACACTGTTGGTGGGAATGCAAACTAGTACAGCCACTATGGAGAACAGTGTGGAGATTCCTTAAAAAATTGCAAATAGAGCTACCTTATGACCCAGCAATCCCACTGCTGGGCATACACACCAAGGAAACCAGAACTGAAAGAGACACATGTACCCCAGTGTTCATTGCAGCACTGTTTATAATAGCCAGGACATCGAAACAACCTAGATGTCCATTAGCAGATGAATGGATAAGAAAGCTGTGGTACATATACACAATGGAGTATTACTCAGCCATTAAAAAGAATACATTTGAATCAGTTCTGATGAGATGGATGAAACTGGAGCGATTATACAGAGTGAAGTAAGCCAGAAAGAAAAACACCAATACAGTATACTAACACATATATATGGAATTTAGAAAGATGGCAATGACGACCTGTATGCAAGACAGCAAAAAAAGACACAGATGTGTATAATGGACTTTTGGACTCAGAGGGAGGAGGGAGAGGGTGGGGATGATTTTGGAGAGAATGGCATTGTAACATGTATACTATCATGTAAGAATCGAATCACCAGTCTATGTCCGATGGAGGATGCAGCATGCTTGGGGCTGGTGCACGGTGATGACCCAGAGAGATGTTATGGGGAGGGAGGTGGGAGGGGGGTTCATGTTTGGGAACGCATGTACACCCATGGTGGGATTCATGTCAATGTATGGCAAAAACCGATACAGTTTTGTAAAGTAAAATAAAGTAAAAAATAAAAATTAAAAAAAAAAGAAAGTGAAAGAGAAAAATAAAAAGAAGAAATGAACAAAGTTGCAATTTGGCTCAGTGCATTAAGTTAATCAGTAATTAAAATAATCCTGCTGAGACAAAAAAAAAAAACTATTATTAAAAGTTCAGTAGACATTTACAGATTTCTACTTTTGTTTCACTGTGTCAGTCAGCTGACTAATTTTTAGCAATGTCATTCTGGAAAAAAATCCTTATATAAATGTTAGAAGTACTTAGTCTGTATTCTCTAATTTCTTAGGTATGTGGATTTAAAAAAAAGAAGATGTATGTTATTTACCTGTCACATACATATACCACACATATTTGACTTCACTTATTTAAATTCAGATTACCTGAAAATGCTTATCTATGCACTTTCATCAACATATATACAAATTTCACCACTCCTGCCTGAATCATTGGCATCAAATACCTGTGTTACTTTGAACTAGTTGGCTTGAAGTGTCTCTTCTCCCTCTCAGATTTCAGGAGTTGCCACATGCAATTTTTTAGTTTTCTGCTTGTTTATTTATGTTCTTAGTCCTGTTGATGTAATGAAATTTATTAACATCTTCCTAACATTTTACCTCCTGGGATAAATATGCTTTGTCATTGTAAGCAATTAAAAAAAAAACTGTTTACTTGATTTTCTCAGAATTTTATTTTTAATTTAGCTTCTCCCCAAATCCACCTCACCAAGAGACAGAAATAGATAAAGAGCAAAAGAAGAGAAAGAAAACTGATCCAGATTTATGCCTCAGGCATTGAACTGATGTTTGAAATTTAATGTAAATTTAGTGTGATTGTGCATTTTTCTGGGAAGAATACATATTTTTCATATAGTTTTCAAAAAATATATGAAAAGATTAAGAATCTGTAGTCCATATTTTTTGTCCTTTGTGGTATGTAAGTCATATTTTGTGACAATTTCATAAAATAAATTGGTTAGAAATTGAAAACATTATTGGTAAATTTTGCCAAGTTACTTTTGAATTGATAATCATACCAATAATTTTTAGACAACTTGTTGAACTATCACCACTAGCCAGTAGGTGGTATTTTTCACAGAACTAGAACAAATAATTTCAAGATTTTGTATGGAAATACAAAAAAAACTCGAATAGCCAAAGCAATCTTGAGAAAGAAGAATGGAACTGGAGGAATCAACTTGCCTGACTTCAGGCTCTACTACAAGGCCACAGTCATCAAGACAGTATGGTAGCGGCACAAAGACAGAAATATAGATCAATGGAACAAAATAGAAAGCCCGGAGATGAATCCACACACATATGGACACCTTATCTTTGACAAAGGAGGCAAGAATATACAATGGAGTAAAGACAATCTCTTTAACAAGTGGTGCTGGGAAAACTGGTCAACCACTTGTAAAAGAATGAAACTAGATCACTTTCTAACACCCCACACAAAAGTAAACTCAAAATGGATTAAAGATCTAAATGTAAGACCAGAAACTATAAAACTCCTAGAGGAGAACATAGGCAAAATACTCTCCGACATAAATCACAGCAGGATCCTCTATGATCCACCTCCCAGAATTCTGGAAATAAAAGCAAAAATAAACAAATGGGATCTAATTAAAATTAAAAGCTTCTGCACAACAAAGGAAACTATAAGTAAGGTGAAAAGACAGCCTTCTGAATGGGAGAAAATAATAGCAAATGAAGCAACTGACAAACAACTAATCTCAAAAATATACAAGCAACTTACGCAGCTCAACTCCAGAAAAATAAACGACCCAATCAAAAAATGGGCCAAAGAACTAAATAGACATTTCTCCAAAGAAGGAATACGGATGGCTAACAAACACATGAAAAGATGCTCAACATCACTCATTATTAGAGAAATGCAAATCAAAACCACAATGAGGTACCACTTCACACCAGTCAGAATGTCTGCAATCCAAAAATCTACAAGCAATAAAGGCTGGAGAGGGTGTGGAGAAAAGGGAACCCTCTTACACTGTTGGTGGGAATGCAAACTAGTACAGCCACTATGGAGAACAGTGTGGAGATTCCTTAAAAAATTGCAAATAGAGCTACCTTATGACCCAGCAATCCCACTGCTGGGCATACACACCAAGGAAACCAGAACTGAAAGAGACACATGTACCCCAGTGTTCATTGCAGCACTGTTTATAATAGCCAGGACATCGAAACAACCTAGATGTCCATTAGCAGATGAATGGATAAGAAAGCTGTGGTACATATACACAATGGAGTATTACTCAGCCATTAAAAAGAATACATTTGAATCAGTTCTGATGAGATGGATGAAACTGGAGCCGATTATACAGAGTGAAGTAAGCCAGAAAGAAAAACACCAATACAGTATACTAACACATATATATGGAATTTAGAAAGATGGCAATGACGACCCTGTATGCAAGACAGCAAAAAAGACACAGATGTGTATAATGGACTTTTGGACTCAGAGGGAGAGGGAGAGGGTGGGATGATTTGGGAGAATGGCATTGTAACATGTATACTATCATGTAAGAATCGAATCACCAGTCTATGTCCGATGGAGGATGCAGCATGCTTGGGGCTGGTGCACGGTGATGACCCAGAGAGATGTTATGGGAGGGAGGTGGGAGGGGGGTTCATGTTTGGGAACGCATGTACACCCATGGTGGATTCATGTCAATGTATGGCAAAACCGATACAGTTTTGTAAAGTAAAATAAAGTAAAAATAAAAATTAAAAAAAAAAAGAAAGTGAAAGAGAAAAATAAAAAGAAGAAATGAACAAAGTTGCAATTTGGCTCAGTGCATTAAGTTAATCAGTAATTAAAATAATCCTGCTGAGACAAAAAAAAAAAAACTATTATTAAAAGTTCAGTAGACATTTACAGATTTCTACTTTTTGTTTCACTGTGTCAGTCAGCTGACTAATTTTAGCAATGTCATTCTGGAAAAAAATCCTTATATAAATGTTAGAAGTACTTAGTCTGTATTCTCTAATTTCTTAGGTATGTGGATTTAAAAAAAAGAAGATGTATGTTATTTACCTGTCACATACATATACCACACATATTTGACTTCACTTATTTAAATTCAGATTACCTGAAAATGCTTATCTATGCACTTTCATCAACATATATACAAATTTCACCACTCCTGCCTGAATCATTGGCATCAAATACCTGTGTTACTTTGAACTAGTTGGCTTGAAGTGTCTCTTCTCCCTCTCAGATTT
Source organism: Capra hircus (assembly GCF_001704415.2). Classification (NCBI taxonomy): domain Eukaryota; kingdom Metazoa; phylum Chordata; class Mammalia; order Artiodactyla; family Bovidae; genus Capra; species Capra hircus. The sequence continues at coordinate 13,553 of NW_017201079.1, read as the reverse complement.
CAGGAGTTGCCACATGCAATTTTTTAGTTTTCTGCTTGTTTATTTATGTTCTTAGTCCTGTTGATGTAATGAAATTTATTAACATCTTCCTAACATTTTACCTCCTGGGATAAATATGCTTTGTCATTGTAAGCAATTAAAAAAAAAACTGTTTACTTGATTTCTCAGAATTTTATTTTTAATTTAGCTTCTCCCCAAATCCACCTCACCAAGAGACAGAAATAGATAAAGAGCAAAAGAAGAGAAAGAAAACTGATCCAGATTTATGCCTCAGGCATTGAACTGATGTTTGAAATTTAATGTAAATTTAGTGTGATTGTGCATTTTTCTGGGAAGAATACATATTTTTCATATAGTTTTCAAAAAATATATGAAAAGATTAAGAATCTGTAGTCCATATTTTTTGTCCTTTGTGGTATGTAAGTCATATTTTGTGACAATTTCATAAAATAAATTGGTTAGAAATTGAAAACATTATTGGTAAATTTTGCCAAGTTACTTTTGAATTGATAATCATACCAATAATTTTTAGACAACTTGTTGAACTATCACCACTAGCCAGTAGGTGGTATTTTTCACAGAACTAGAACAAATAATTTCAAGATTTGTATGGAAATACAAAAAAAACTCGAATAGCCAAAGCAATCTTGAGAAAGAAGAATGGAACTGGAGGAATCAACTTGCCTGACTTCAGGCTCTACTACAAGGCCACAGTCATCAAGACAGTATGGTAGCGGCACAAAGACAGAAATATAGATCAATGGAACAAAATAGAAAGCCCGGAGATGAATCCACACACATATGGACACCTTATCTTTGACAAAGGAGGCAAGAATATACAATGGAGTAAAGACAATCTCTTTAACAAGTGGTGCTGGGAAAACTGGTCAACCACTTGTAAAAGAATGAAACTAGATCACTTTCTAACACCCCACACAAAAGTAAACTCAAAATGGATTAAAGATCTAAATGTAAGACCAGAAACTATAAAACTCCTAGAGGAGAACATAGGCAAAATACTCTCCGACATAAATCACAGCAGGATCCTCTATGATCCACCTCCCAGAATTCTGGAAATAAAAGCAAAAATAAACAAATGGGATCTAATTAAAATTAAAAGCTTCTGCACAACAAAGGAAACTATAAGTAAGGTGAAAAGACAGCCTTCTGAATGGGAGAAAATAATAGCAAATGAAGCAACTGACAAACAACTAATCTCAAAAATATACAAGCAACTTACGCAGCTCAACTCCAGAAAAATAAACGACCCAATCAAAAAATGGGCCAAAGAACTAAATAGACATTTCTCCAAAGAAGGCATACGGATGGCTAACAAACACATGAAAAGATGCTCAACATCACTCATTATTAGAGAAATGCAAATCAAGACCACAATGAGGTACCACTTCATACCAGTCAGAATGGCTGTGATCCAAAAGTCCGCAAGCAATAAATGCTGGAGAGGATGTGGAGAAAAGGGAACCCTCTTACACTGTTGGTGGGAATGCAAACTAGTACAGCCACTATGGAGAACAGTGTGGAGATTCCTTAAAAAATTGCAAATAGAACTGCCTTATGACCCAGCAATCCCACTGCTGGGCATACACACCAAGGAAACCAGAATTGAAAGAGACACGTGTACCCCAATGTTCATTGCAGCACTGTTTATAATAGCCAGGACATGGAAGCAACCTAGATGTCCATTAGCAGATGAATGGATAAGAAAGCTGTGGTACATACACACAATGGAGTATTACTCAGCCATTAAAAAGAATACATTTGAATCAGTTCTAATGAGATGGATGAAACTGGAGCCAATTATACAGAGTGAAGTAAGCCAGAAAGAAAAACACCAATACAGTATACTGACACATATATACAGAATTTAGAAAGATGGTAATGATGACCCTGTATGCAAGACAGGAAAAAAGACACAGATGTATAGAAAGGACTTTTGGACTCTGAGGGAGAGGGAGAGGGTGGGATGATCTGGGAGAATGGCATTGAAACATGTATACTATCATGTAAGAAATGAAGTGCCAGTCTATGTTCAATACAGGATACAGGATGCTTGGGGCTGGTGCATGGGGATGATCCAGAGAGATGATATGGGGTGGGAGGTGAGAGGGGGATTCAGTATTGGGAGCTTGTATACACCCGTGGTGGATTCATGTCAATGTATGGCAAAAACCGATACAGTATTGTAAAGTAAAATAAAGTAAAAATAAAAAAATAAAATTAAAAAACAAAAACACTAAAAAAAAAAATGTATTTCCTATTAAGTATAAACATTTTTCCATAGCATGTTTTCCTCTTTTTAAATAGTGCATGTCCTCTGGCTATTTTTCTTAGACAGTTTGACAGTCTGAACCAACGACTTAAATGTAAAATTATAAAGTATTCTGATTGGGAGAACTTGTGATCATGTAGCATGATCCAAAAGTCCAGACTCTCTAATACAGACCCAGTTCTCTCTCCACCTCTGCACTGCTCACCATGGTCATGCTAAAAGAAAAAAAAAGCACAGCCACTGCCCTAGGGATACAAAACCCATCAGAAAAAAACACGTACAGCCTTTGCAGAGCATACTACATAGCACAATCAATAAATATATGCTGAATGAATGATATTTTTCTGAGCAAGAGTTTTTCCATCAATCCACATAAACCTCCAGCCCAATTGTTCAGAAAATATCTGCTTTTCTGTGTTCCCATAGTACTTGTTCACATTTTTTTATTATATTATGCTTCCCTTGTAGCTCAGTTGTGAAAAATCTGCCTGCAATGCAGGAGACCTGAGTATAATCCCTGGGTCAGGAAGATCTCCAGAGAAGGAAAGGGCAACCCACTCCAATATTCTTGCCTGGAGAATCCCATAGACAGAGGAGCATGCAGGCTACAGTCCATGGGGTTGCAAGAATTGGACATGACTTAGTGACTAAACTCCATAATTTAATTTTATTACATTTATTCCATTTTACATTACACTATTCACTCAATATTTTACCCACATGGATATACTATAAAGTTTCTAACTGTGATAGCCTCATAATACTCAAAAATTCACTCAAGTTTCAGGTTGCAATTCACCTATCTTTTAAATAATGTGAACGATCCGTTCATATACTAAATTTCTAAAAATATTACACCTATTTTATCATGCATAAGCGCTCTAAACTCTTTCAGGACAAGAGACCAACTAAGTCTATATGATAATAGCCATAATAATAATACTGTAGAAAACATATCATAGAATTAAATTTAGGAAGTAAGTTCAATTAATGGGATAGTTGGTGAAATCTCATTATACTCAGTATTACTCTGCTAAATAAAAGCTTCATGTTTCAATCATCTATAAGATAATTATTTGTTTCTTAAAATTTTATATTATGATATTTAGTTTACAAGGACATGCTGAGGTTCTTCAGCAATGGACACATTTGTAAAAATTACAAACCAATAAAAAGGAATATAGACACTTATCTCAAACTCCTTCCAGCAGATACTACTTTTCCATTTGTTAACTCTAAATAAAATGACTCTAAAGTTGATTTTCCTGAGAATTCAAAGGTGACAATATGCCAATATAAATGTATAGAGCATTTGTGGTATCATGTACTGTAGTGGGTTAAATCGCATCCCTCCACCCTGCCCCAAAGAGATATGTTCAAGTGCTAAGCCCTGGTACATGGGAGTGTGACCCCATTTGAAAACACAGTTTTCGCAGAGGTAAAGATAGTAACAAGCTAGATTAGGGCAGATGCTAAGTTCAATGACTAGCGTTTCTACAATAGAAAGGAAAGGGAGATTTGGACCCAGAGACAGAGGAAAGAGATGACAGACAGGACTGAGGCAGTTATAAGCCAAAAAATGAGAAAGATTGTCAGCAACCATCTGAAGCTAGGAAAAGGCCAGGAATAACTTTCCCTTGAAACTTCAGCAGTTCTATAGCATTGCCAATGATTTAATTTTGAATTTGTAACCTCTAGAACTGTGAAAAAAATAACTGGTTTGTTTTAAGCCATCAGTTTGTGGACATTTTTACAACAGCCCTAGAAAACTAATATGAGTACCAATCATACTAATACATGTATAACATTTATTTATGTGCTGTGTATACAAACACAAATATTTACAAATAGGAAAAATGAAATATTTTCACAAAAATCAGGTATACGTTCAAAAATGTCAAATGGAAGTTCAAAACATCAGAGGAAGAAAAGGTAGAGAGATATCTTTTTAATATAATAATATTGTTATGTTAACAAACAATATTTGAGCATTAATGTAGGCTCTATATTATGACAGCTACAGAGGGTACAAGAGCTCTGCTCTAGAGGTAGACACAGGTAGGTAGAATAAGTACAGTTTTGTTTGTTTGTTTGTTTGTTTTCTAAATGAACTGATAGAGGTTTATACTAAATCTTACAGGAACACCAGGTTTGATCACTCATGTGAAATGAGAGCAGGTAAAATCAAGAAAGACTTACTGGTGATGGGGACAGAGGAGTAGTAACTTTTGAACCACATTGTACATAAATTGGAGAAGGAAATGGCAACCCACTCCAGTGTTCTTGCCTTGAGAACCCCAGGGACAGGGGAGCCTGGTAGGCTGCCATCTCTGGGGTCGCACAGAGTCGAACACGACTGAAGTGACTTAGCAGCAGCAGCAGCAGTACATAAATTTAGTTGGAAAATCCTGTGCATGGAAAGTGGGGATAAGAGCAGAGACCATATTATAAATTACAGGGACATCCTGCTAAACCAAAAGCCAAGAACAATTAGTCAAGAACATCAGTGAGATATAAACAGAGAAATAAAATTAAGTGTAGGAAGAGGGAATAGATAAGGATGGAGAAGTAACATAAAAAAGAATATAAGGTTATAAATCAACCTGTTCATTAACAAGAACAATGGATTTGTTGCACAGTGGGCTTATGGTTTGCTTTGCTTTTCTCTATGTGCCAAATTATAGTATTATATCTTATACAATTAAAAATTATTACTCTTGTAGTAATAAAAATATTTAAATATAAGATGTTATATAAAATAATGTCCAAAATTTGTCCTTTTCCCTACCTAAATGCTGTTGTGTGTCTATGTAAAAAGGATAGGAAGAAAATAAGTTTGCTAACTGGTTGTCTTTGAGTGGAAGCACTATGGGGGATTTCATTTTCTCATTTATACTTTTAGATTTTCAAACTTCTCCACATTAAAATATTACTTTCATAACTAGACAATTATTTGTTTAAAAAATTTAGAAGCATAATAACAATTAAGCATCTGGTAACTGCTTTAATGGAATAATGTTTTTATTTTCAGAATAGCTCTTGCTTAGCATTTTATGTTTGATTGTCTTCAATGCTTTTCATCACTTCTGTTCATTTATTGTCTTAGTTATGCATTTTAAAAATTAATAATAGAGGTGCTAATTACCTCATTAATATCTCTTCTATTTACTATGAATATTAACATTCACATCTAACTGTAGTTTTCTCCCACCGTGAGCTGTCTGCATTCAAAAGCATTACCTATTTGTATTGCTTCTTTTATCTTTTAATAATTCTATCAAGAGGCTCAGAACTGCCTAGACAAAGAGAATAAGATAATTGAATGCTGAACCTGTTTCTTACTCATTTACTCTGAGTTCCATTCTCCAGATGTAAAAATCCCCGTATGTTCCCTTCTGGGTTTGTAAAAGGACCATAATCTAATGTTTTGGAGCATTTAAAACTCATGATTTAATCAATGCAGTCGCTCACTTGTGTCCGACTCTGAGACCCCCATGGACTGCCAGCACGCCAGGCCTCCCTGTCCATCACCAACTCCCGGAGTTTACCCAAACTCATGTCCATTGAGTCAGTGATGTCATCCAACCACCTCATCCTGTCGTCCCCTTCTCTTCCCACCTTCAATCTTCCCCAGCATCACGGTTTTTTCAAACGAGTTAGCTCTTCGCATCAGGTGGCCAAAGTATTAGCGTTTCAGCTTCAACATCAGTCCTTCCAATGAACACTCAGGACTGATCTCCTTTAGAATGGACTGGTTGGATCTCCTTGCAGTCCAAGGGATTCTCAAGAGTCTTCTCCAACAACACATTTCAAAAGCATCAATTTTTCGGCGCTCAGCTTTCTTTATAGTCCAAATGTCCCATCCGCACATGACTACTGGAAAAACGACAGCCTTGACTAAACGGACCTTTGTTGGCAAAGTAATGCCTCTGCTTTTTAATATGCTATCTAGGTTGGTCTTAACTTTCCTTCCAAGGAGTAAGCTTCTTTTAATTTGATAGCTGCAGTCCCCAGCGATGCACAGCTGCTGCTCCCTTGACTTAATAGAACACTAATTTTTTAAAAATAACATTATTTGTCTGCACATTACAATACTGAATAGACGAGAATACACATCAAATGGTAGAAACTATTTCCCTAGTGAAAAATCATCTTTTCAAAATAACATAGGAAAATATATTTAAAGCAGTAAAATAGCCAATTTATCATGTATACTCTCTGACTCACCATTTTTCCTTAACCATTAGGGACATTTTCATTCTAATTTTAATTCTTCAGATTTTTCAAAGATCTACCCAGTTCCTACTGCTTTCTTGTAATTGCAATTTTGCTGTAAAATGAAGTGTTTATATAAGAATATGATTATGAGTTTTATAGTCATGAAAGCTCTACAAATCTTTACATTATGTTACATAGAAATGCAGAATTGTGGAATTGGTTCCATCCTCTTGTAGTCTATCCCTGGGCCTATTATTGGATTTTATTTGTTATTATTATAATTTTAGTGTATAATATATCTGGCTGAAACAAGCACATACTTGGGACAGAGTAAGACAAAAGTAAAACAAGTGTATGAATTACATTCAAATGATCTCACTTTTACAAAACAAATATTTGGAAAAAGGAGCACACAATTTTGAAAGTACACATGAAAATAGGTTAAATGAAAATGTTTCTTTCTTTAAATTATCTAATGTATTGTTGTTTCTTCAGGGCATTATGTTTTGTTTAAATGCTTTTTCACTTTCAACCTGTGATAAAGCTCTGATTCTCTAGAGCATACAAACCAGTAAAATTTAATATTCTAAACAGTACAACACACACTTTCTAACCTACATTCTAATAGAGCAGTTGTAAACAAATATCATTTGTTTTAATTTCATGTACTTTGATTTTATTTGTTTAGATTTGAATCTCATATGGGTTTTTTATTAATCTTTCAAGAAAGAACCTCAAAATCATACATCAGCAACTAGTCTACCAACAACAAAAACAGATAGGTTGTACATAAGTTGGAAGATTGTCATACATTTTGCTGTTTTGTTTTTAGTTTAAAAAATGCAATTCTTTATTTAAAAGGTGAAAATTAAATACTTTTTACCAGCAGAGCAAATCTTTAAAAATAAGTTACTTTTTAAGAAATGCAGTATTTTTTTTACTAAATTTTGCCTTTTTCAATTTTTAAAATACATTCAAATGCCAGCATATTGTAGTGGAGAAAAGATTAATTTAAAGCACTGTCTAAATGAACTGTATTCATTCTTTAGAACCTATTTTAGACATTTCTATCTTTCAGAAACATCAAGCTCATTAATCAAAATAATTTGATAGTTTTAATACACAGTGGCTGTAAGTAGTCAGCTTATCTAGCTTAGGTTTTTCAGCTGAATCACAGAGATGCCCAGGGTCACAACACAGTCACTTATTCAACAATCATTAATTATTTACTACATGCCAGACACTATTTTGGCACTCGGTACAGCACTACATCACAGTTCATGAAAGATACAAGGTTGTCATACTTCTCATGGAAATATTAGCTGTATATGCAATAAATAATTAAAAAGCAGAGAAATCAACTTAACAACAAAGGTCTGTATAGTCAAAGCTATGTTTTTTGCAATAGTCATGTATAAAGAAAGCTGAGCACCAAAGAATTGTTGCCTTCAAATTGCGGTGCTGGAGAAAACTCTTGAGAGTCCCTTGGACTGCAAGGAGATCAAACCAGTCAATCCTAAAGGATATAAACCTTGAATATTCACTGGAAGGACTGATGCTGAAGCTCCAAGAGTCTGGCCACCTGATGCAAAGAGCCGACTCATTGGAAAAGATCCTGATGCTAGGAAAGACCGAGAGCTGGAGGAGAAGCAGGCAACAGAGGATGAGATGGTTGGATGGCATCACTGACTCAGTGAACATGAGTTAGGTCAAACTCCAAGAGACAGTGAAGGACAGGGAAGCCTGGTATGCTGCAGTCCATGGGGTTCACAGAATCAGACACGATTGAGTGACTGAACAACAATAATCATACAATAATGAATGCTACAAAAATACTGAAAAATATATAATTGTGATTGAGTTGTTTTCTCTAAGGTCTTATTTAAACACTAGGAAGGACATAGTCATTCAAAGAACAGGGAAAAGAGTATTCCAAGTATGGGAAAGCTAAGATATACATAGAAAACCAGGGTTGGTGAGTCTGAGTAAATGTAAGAATGGTATGAAATTAGATTACAATAGAAGGAAACGGCTTGTAAATCAGGAAGAGGAATTTGATTTACATTTGAAGGGAATTAGGAATTAACAGATTCACTTCTTCAAAGGACTATCTGGTTGCTATGTGAAAACTGATTTGAAAATTGAAACCAGAGATACCAGTTAAAGTCTTTTGTAGCCTTTTATACAAGTACTCTTGCCTGGACAATCCCATGGATGGGGGAGCCTGGTGGGCTGCAGTCAATGGAGTCGCAAAGAGTTGGACACGACTGAGCGACTTCACTTTCACTTTTCACTTTCATGCATTGGAGAAGGAAATGGCAACCCACTCCTATGTTCTTGCATGGAGAATCCCAGGGACGGCAGAGCCTGGTGGGCTACCGTCCATGGGGTCGCACAGAGTTGGACACGACTGAAGTGACTTAGCAGCAGCAGCAGCAGGTCCAGGGCATTAGTGTGGAGCTGGATGGAAGTGAAATTCAGTGTTTTGGAGATGGAGTCAGAGAGACTTACTGATGAATTGGATACAAGGTGTAAAGAAAGAAAACAAAGATTTTTCTCCTGAAGCAAATGAGTATATGCTTGCGAATTCATAGCAATAGTACAGAACAAACAAGTTGGAGGTGACTGTAACAAAAATTGTGTTTTGAGCGTGCTAATTGTGAGATGTTTACCATCTCAAATAGAAAGCTCAAGCAAGTGAACAAGAAGATCTTACTGTATAGCACAGGGATCTATAATCAATATCCTGTGATGGACCATAAAGGAAAATAATATGAAAAAGAATACGTATATGTACTAATATAACTGAATCACTTTGGTGTATAGCAGAAATTGATACAACATTGTAAATCAACTATACTTCAATAGTTTTTTAATAAAAAGATCAAGCAAGAAGTTGAATAAAGGAGTCTGGAATTCTAAGAAATGTTCTGGATTGGACCTTACATATTTAAATCATTGAAATGATAGTCTTTAAATTCATGAGACTGTGTGAAATCTCCTAGGAAGACTGTGGATAAATAGAGGAACAGTGAAAACAGTGAAGAAGGACTCAGATGAATCCCTATATTATTCTAACATTTATGAGGGTAGCAGAGAAAGAAAGGTCAAAAGTCATATGGGGGCCTTTGAGGTAAGAGGAAGACTAGAAGAGGGAGATGTAATAGAAGTCAAGAGAAAAACTGATTCAAAAAGGAGGAATAGACAATTAAGTCTACTATAGTTGGATTTTAAAATATGAAGGTTATGGGTGACCTTGGCAATAGCAGCCTCTGTGGAGTAGTCATGATCAAATCATTACTGGAGCAGGTAGAAGACAGAATTGAAGAGAGAGAGAGAATAACTAGAGATAACTTCTTCAAGTTCTTTTTTTATTGTTTGTTTTCTGTTTTTTGTTGCACTTTTTTTTTTTTTTTTAGGAAATGCAGGAGAGAAATGAGAGAGTAATTAGAAAGGAATAAGGAACAAGGTTAGATGATATTTTGTTAGATTGCATTTTATATGGATTTTTGCCATTCATTATTATTTAAGATAAGACATTATTAAAATTTGTTTATCTGCAGATGGGAAAGGTTCAACAGAGAGGGAGAAATTGATGACATCAAGAGTAGAGAGGCTATTTCAGAAAAAAATGTATTAGTCTCTGGTTTATCAATTCTTTGTCATGTGATGGTTGTAGAAAGTTCTTAACTCTGTATACTATGAGGGGAAATTGGTAGGAATTGCTGAGACAGTCACTAGAGAAAAGGGAACCAATATATCCCCTTCTTGAATTAAATGGAGAGTGCTAAGGACAGCAAAACTGACTCTTGTAAGACCATCACTTGCTACCACCTTACAGTCACTCTCCCTTGAATCATAATGATATTTTTTAAATTATTTCTCTGTAGAGTCAAAGCATGAAATATAAGCTGACAAACAGGGTGACTGTTGATAATACTGGCCTGGGACACTTGGTGACAAGTCAGTCCACTAAGGATAAACTGGAATCCAAATTTGTAAATTTAAAGAATGAGGAGGATTTGCTCTGAAAATTAAGGTTACATCCCTCATACAGAGGAAAATGTTTTGGAATAAAAAAAGCAAAAAAAAGCAATATTTATTTTTTCCATTCACAAAATAATGATGAAATATGTTGTTTGTGTCTTTAATGATTTTTCAGTAAAAACGAACAAGGTTCTTATCCATAATTTTTATTGTGAGTTTATAAGTTTATAAATTTAGAGAAGTAAAATGAAATGGATTAATTTCTTGATAATATAAATATTGACTTCCTGGAAGTAATTATTTGAGAAAGACATTAATAAACTTCAGGTAATAAACAGTTATTCTAGACATCCAGAATTGTAAATATATATTCAATTATAATAACAAATACCTCCTCATCTAAAAACACAGTAAAGATTCACTGCTTTTGGTCTTTATTTTTATACAATTTTGTTTCTTCTGTTCTCTTAGTTTAGGCCCCTCTTTCCTTAAGTCTCACATTATAGCCATTGTAACACCAAGTGAGTTGCTAATACAATCTACAGGCCTCTATTCACAAGACTGTGGATGGTGCAGAAAAGTTAGATATTCCTTCTATAAATATTTGAATAAATGGCAAGGTTGATTTCCTAGTTTGTTAGCATGGTATAATTTCTATGATAGGTGTTTGAGTCTCTCTATATTTGCTGATGACTCCAAGTTCCGTGCTCTTAGATCAGTGTCTATAATACCTGGGCCACTTTGGTGAAAGACCACAGTGGTAGCAAATAATAAGTAAGCAAAATTTTCTCCACTTCTTTTTTCCTTTTGCTTAATTCTAAACAGAGAGCTGCCAGTATGGTCATATGGCTAAGGAAAATTACTGGAGAGATGGAAAACAAGAATTACTATTGCACATTGGACAGAAGAAGCCCTTTGTCTTCCCCATCAATGCAATATGAACTTATGAACATTTTTTTTGCCACTAACACAAATTTTAGTACCACTTTTTCCTCTGGATTATTGAAGGACAGATGCAGACAGAGAAAAGAAAAGAAAAAATTAAAGGGGAGGGAGAAGAGAAGAGAAAGGAAGAGGAAAGAAGAGATATAAAGCAAGCACTATAGGACCAGAGCAGTTATTGTTTGCAAAAAAAAGTCCAGACAATCTTTTAGGGGTTAGTAAACTAAAACTTCAGCGTCATACTGATGAGCATTCAGCATCTGATTAGACAGATGGTTTGTATAAAGACTCCATTAGGCCTGAATCAACTCAACCTTACCTCTCTCAGCATGTATGTGTGTGTTCTTTGTCACTCAGTCGTGTTTGACTCTTTGCAACCCCATGGACTGTAGCCCACCAGGCTCCTCTGTCCATGGGGATTTTCCAGGCAAGTATACTAGAGTGGGTTGCCATGCCCCCTCCAGGGATCTTCCAAACCCAGTGATCAAACCCAGTTTCTCCTGCATTGCAGGTAGATTCTTTACCATCTGAGCCACCATTATAACCTTGACCAAATCATCTTAAACCTTTGAGATTTTTGGTTTATTTTCTTTAAAAGCTTTCTGGAACACATTGTATGCTTTTCTTAAAAACATTGTTCTGAGGATCAAATCAGTGGTATAAGGGATGCCACAGAAACATACTGCATTCTCTGAAAATATGGTAGAATATACTTATATTTTCTGGGTGGCTTCCCAGTGGTGAAGTTGGAAAGATCGGCCTGTCAATGCAGGAGATAAAGGAGAAAGAAGACATGGGTTTGATCCCTGGGTCAGGAAGATCCCCTGGAGTAGGAAATGGCAACCCACTCCAGTATTCTTGCCTGAAAAATACCATGGACAGAGGAGCCTGGTGGACTACAGTCCATGGGGTTACAAAGAGTTGGACACAACTGAGCATGCTACACATGTACTACTCAATCCGTATAAAATGCTAGTGATGTATGTTTTCATTTATTCCTCATATGGACATTCCTTTTGCCACTTCATTTTCACTATCCTGGCTGCAGAGTTAAGCTCCAGAATTAAAATGGTAAAGAATCTCCTCCCTAGGATTTCAAATAAACATTTGATTAAAAAAAAAAAAACACATCCTTGATGGTCAACTGAAGGGTGAATCATATCCTCATAGGCAGTAAAAAAAAAAAGGATCATTTGTTGTCTAAGGGTTGTAATGGTAGCTCAGCCATTCTTCCATTATTCACCATTATTTATGCAGCATCAGTTATGTTAGGTATTATTCTAAGTGACAAGACTTATAGATCTAACAAAAAAGACAAATACCTCTTTTAAGGTTCTTATTAATATATTCCAGTGTGAGAGATAATAAATAAGACAGGTAAGGAAAGTAGGTAGATGACAATAATTGCTGAGAGAGAAAAAAACAAGAAAGGAAATTAAGTGTGTAGGGGGGATGGTTGAATTTAGATAAGGGACCAGAACAGCCCTTACTGAGACACGTATTTGAATAACTGCCTAAAGGGCATGATGAGAGCAAAGAGTCATATGGATACCAAAGAAAAGAACATTTCAGGAAAATTATATGGCACTCAGGGCAAGTATCATTGATTTTTAACTCCCAGATTCCAGGACAGTTCCTGCACAGGTGATTCACTAATAAATATGTTCTGAATGAAGAATGACTCTCCACACAAAGGAAATAAATCTTTTAAACCTTTTAAATTAATTTTCAATCACTTTTTTATTTTAGCAAATAAACAATACCCTCCTTAGAATGAAAATTTCTGGTGGAAATTATACTAAAGGAGAAAAGATAGGCATTTGAAAACAGGAAGTAAGGTAAAAAAAAGTTTGTGATAGGTTGCACAGAGAAAAATATAATCCACAGCTTGCCTGCAGGATAAATTCAAAAGCTTATCTTTATGTCCTGATGAACAGATCTTATTTATATATCTGCTGCTTTCTAGTCAATTCATCGCAAGGCACATACGATTTTTTGTTGGATTGTTACATCTTTTTCTTTTTTTTTTTTTTTTTTTTTCTAGAAAGAGTTTTGTGTTCAGTCACTCAGTCGTGTCCGACTCTTTGAGACACCATGGACTGTAGACCTCCAGGTT
>NW_017201078.1:0-6804 GCF_001704415.2 Capra hircus | reverse complement strand
GGGGAGTCTTGGAATGGTGGCACGACCCTGCAGTTCCTCTCCCCTTTCCTTTGGAGAGCGCCTCCTCTTGAGATGCGATGGGAATGCGGGAATTCTTTCCGGACCAAGCAGGGAAAGGATCCGTCCTCTCGAGCTACGAGCCGGAAACGGAGCTCCTCTGGATGTGGCCGGGACCCTCGTGCTTCCTCTTGAGTGGAGACGGGTATGTCGGGGAACTTCTTGAGTTGCAGCATGGCTGTGAAAGACTCTTTGGAAGTTCCAGAGGTCACGTGTGATTAGCCTCGAGACACCTCAGTGGAAACGGGCCTCATCTCGCCTGGAGGGGAGAACCTCCTGGATTTTACCGAGTTGCGGCAGGTGCTCTCGACTTACGACGGGGACCTCATGGACCCGCTCTGGTGACCTCAGTAAAGGCCAGTCCCCATGCGAGTTGCTAGAGGCCTGTCGCTGTTTCCTCTCCGTCGATGCCAGGGCCTAAGACCTTGTGTGGAGTCGGGGCCGAACCTGAAGATTCCTCTCCAGGGCTGACATGCATCTTGAGGTACTTCTGGAGTCTCCCCAGGGGAGTCAGTCCTCGTCTCGAGTGGGGGCATGCACGTGCGCTTTCCTCCCGTGCTGTAGCAGCAGTGTCACGCTTCCCATCGCGTGGATCAAGGGATCTGTGGCTTTCCCTCGAGGCTTTCAGACGAGGCTTTCCCACAGGGCTCTCCCACGTACCACCGATCCTCGCCTCTGCCACCGCGATCCTCGCCGTGCAAGTCGAAGCAGTGCAGGGAAAACAGGATCCTCTGGAATGGACTGAGACATCTGGGGGACTCTTGGAATGGTGGCACGACCCATGAGTTCCTCTCGCCTTTCCTGTGCAGCGCGCCTCCTCTTGAGATGCGTCGGAAACGTCGGAAATTCTTTCCCGAGGAAGCAGAGAAGGATCCCTCATCTCGAGCTTGGAGGAGGAAACGGAGCTCCTCTGGAGTGGCCGGACCCTCTGCTTCCTCTGGAGTGGAGACGGGTATGTCGGGGAACTTCTTGAGTTGTAGCAAGGGTGTGTAGGACCCTTTGGAAGTTCCAGAGTTTAGGCGTGATTACTCTCGAGACGCCGCAGAGAAAATGGGCCTCATCTCGACTGAAGCAGAGAACCTCCTGGATTTTCTCGAGTTGCGGCAGGTGCTCTCAACATACGACCGTGACCTCAGGGACAGTGTAGCAGGTGTGTCACGCTTCCCGTCGCGGGGATCAAGGGATCTGTGGCTTTCCCTCGAGGCTTTCCCACGAGGCTTTCCCACAGGGCTGTCCCACGTGCCACCATGGTGTGAGTCGATACTCGGCGTGAAAGTCGAGGCAGTGCAGGGAAAACAGGTTCCTCTGAAATGGACTGACACATCTGGGGGACTCTTGGAATGGTGGCACGACCCTGGAGTTCCTCTCGCCTTTCCTATTGAGAGCCCTTACTCTTGAGATGCCACGGGAACGCCGAAAAATCTTTCCTGACTAAGCAGGATAGGATCCCTCATCTCAAGCTGCCAGGCGGAAACGGGTTCCTCTGGATGTGGGCGGGACCCTCGTGCTTCCCTCTAGTGGAGACGGGTATGTCGGGGAACTTCTTGAGTTGCAGCAAGGACCCTTTTGAATTTCCAGAGTTTAGGTGTGATGAGCCTCCAGACGCCTCAGAGGAAATGGGCCTCATCTCGCCTGGAGGGGAGAACCTCCTGGATTTTCTAGAGTTGGGCAGGGTCTCTCGAGTTAACGGGGACCTCAGGGACCCGCTCTGGTGGCCTCAGGAAAGGCCAGTGCCCATGGAGTTGCAAGGGGGCCTTTCGGGATTCCTCTCCCGTCGATGTTGGGCCTAAGACCTTGTGTGGAGTCGGGCCGGAACCTGAGGATTCCTCCCCAGTGCTGACATGGGTCTTGGCGTATTTCTGGAGTCTCCCCTGGGGAGTCAGTGCTCATCTCGTGTGGGTGCATGCACGTGAGCTTTCCTCACGAACTGTAGCAGCAGTGTCACACTTCCCGTCGCGTGGATCAAGGGATCTGTGGCTTTCCCTCGAGGCTTTCCCACGAGGATTTCCTCAGGGCTGTCCCGTGCCACCGTGGTGTGAGTCGATCCTCGGCTTGAAAGTCGAGGCAGTGCAGGGAAAACAGGTTTCCCTGGAATTGACAGAGACATCTGGGGGACTCTGGGAATGGTGGAACGACCCTGGAGTTTCTCTCGCCTTTCCTGTGGAGAGGGCCTCTTCTTGAGATGCGACTGGAACGCCGGGAATGCTTTCCAGACCACGCAGGGAAAGGATCCCTCCTCTCGAGCTATGAGGTGGAAACGGTGCTCCTCTGAAAGTGGGCGGGAAGATGTTGATACTCTCGAGTGGAGACGGGTATGTCGGAGAACTTCTTGAGTTGCAGCAAGGGTGTGAAGGACCCTTTGGAAGTTCCAGAGGTTAGGTGTGATTAGCCTCGAGACGCCTCAGCGCAAATGGGCCTCATCTCGCCTTTAAGGACGCCAAGATCCATGTCAGCACTGGAGAGGAATCCTCAGGTTTCCGCACGACTCCACACAAGGTCTTAGGCCCCGGCATCGACGGGAGAGGAATCCCGAGAGGCCCCCGAGCAACTCGCATGGGGACTGGCCTTTCCTGAGGCCACCAGAGCGGGTCCCTGAGGTCCCGTCGTAAGTCGAGAGCACCTGCCGCAACTCGAGAAAATCCAGGAGGTTCTCCCTCCAGGCGAGATGAGGCCCATTTCCGCTGAGGCGTCTCGAGGCTAATCACACCTAACCTCTGGAACTTCCAAAGGGTCCTTCACACCCTTGCTGCAACTCAAGAAGTTCCCCGACATACCCGTCTCCACTCGAGAGGAAGCACGAGAGTCCCGCCCACATCCAGAGGAGCCCCGTTTCCGCCTCCTAGCTCGAGAGGAGGGATCCTTTCCCTGCGTGGTCGGGAAAGAATTCCCGTTCCCGTCGCATCTCAAGAGGAGGCGCTCTCCACAGGAAAGGCGAGAGGAACTCCAGGGTCGTGCCACCATTCCCAGAGTCCCCCAGATGTCTCAGTCCATTCCAGGGAAACCTGTTTTCCCTGCACTGCCTCGACTTTCAAGCCGAGGATCGACTCACACCACGGTGGCACGTGGGACAGCCCTGTGGAAAGCCGGAAAGCCTCGTGGGAAAGCCTCGAGGAAAGCCACAGATCCCTTGATCCACGCGAAGGGAAGCACACTGCTGCTACAGCTCGGGAGGAAAGCGCACGTGCATGCCCCCACTCGAGACGAGGACTGACTCCCCTGGGGAGACTCCAGAAGTACCCCAAGATCCATGTCAGCACTGGAGAGGAATCCTCAGGTTCCGGCACCGACTCCACACAAGGTCTTAGGCCCCGCATCGACGGAGAGGAATCCCGAGAGCCCCCGAGCAACTCGCATGGGACTGGCCTTTCCTGAGGCCACCAGAGCGGGTCCCTGAGGTCCCCGTCGTAAGTCGAGAGCACCTGCCGCAACTCGAGAAAATCCAGGAGGTTCTCCCCTCCAGGCGAGATGAGGCCCATTTCCGCTGAGGCGTCTCGAGGCTAATCACACCTAATCTGGAACTTCCAAAGGGTCCTTCACACCCTTGCTGCAACTCAAGAAGTTCCCCGACATACCCGTCTCCACTCGAGAGGAAGCACGAGAGTCCCGCCCACATCCAGAGGAGCCCCGTTTCCCCTCCTAGCTCGAGAGGAGGGATCCTTTCCCTGCGTGGTCGGGAAAGAATTCCCGTTCCCGTCGCATCTCAAGAGGAGGCGCTCTCCACAGGAAAGGCGAGAGGAACTCCAGGGTCGTGCCACCATTCCCAGAGTCCCCCAGATGTCTCAGTCCATTCCAGGGAAACCTGTTTCCCTGCACTGCCTCGACTTTCAAGCCGAGGATCGACTCACACCACGGTGGCACGTGGACAGCCCTGTGGGAAAAAAGCCTCGTGGGAAAGCCTCGAGGAAAGCCACAGATCCCTTGATCCACGAAGGGAAGCGTGACACTGCTGCTACAGCTCGGGAGGAAAGCGCACGTGCATGCCCCACTCGAGACGAGGACTGACTCCCCTGGGGAGACTCCAGAAGTACCCCAAGATCCATGTCAGCACTGGAGAGGAATCCTCAGGTTCCCACCGACTCCACACAAGGTCTTAGGCCCCGGCATCGACGGGAGAGGAATCCCGAGAGGCCCCGAGCAACTCGCATGGGGACTGGCCTTTCCTGAGGCCACCAGAGCGGGTCCCTGAGGTCCCCGTCGTAAGTCGAGAGCACCTGCCGCAACTCGAGAAAATCCAGGAGGTTCTCCCCTCCAGGCGAGATGAGGCCCATTTCCGCTGAGGCGTCTCGAGGCTAATCACACTAACCTCTGGAACTTCCAAAGGGTCCTTCACACCCTTGCTGCAACTCAAGAAGTTCCCGACATACCCGTCTCCACTCGAGAGGAAGCACGAGAGTCCCGCCCACATCCAGAGGAGCCCCGTTTCCGCCTCCTAGCTCGAGAGGAGGGATCCTTTCCCTGCGTGGTCGGGAAAGAATTCCCGGCGTTCCCGTCGCATCTCAAGAGGAGGCGCTCTCCACAGGAAAGGCGAGAGGAACTCCAGGGTCGTGCCACCATTCCCAGAGTCCCCAGATGTCTCAGTCCATTCCAGGGAAACCTGTTTTCCCTGCACTGCCTCGACTTTCAAGCCGAGGATCGACTCACACCACGGTGGCACGTGGGACAGCCCTGTGGGAAAGCCTCGTGGGAAAGCCTCGAAAAGCCTCGAGGAAAGCCACAGATCCCTTGATCCACGCGAAGGGAAGCGTGACACTGCTGCTACAGCTCGGGAGAAAGCGCACGTGCATGCCCCCACTCGAGACGAGGACTGACTCCCCTGGGGAGACTCCAGAAGTACCCCAAGATCCATGTCAGCACTGGAGAGGAATCCTCAGGTTCCGGCACCGACTCCACACAAGGTCTTAGGCCCGGCATCGACGGGAGAGGAATCCCGAGAGGCCCCGAGCAACTCGCATGGGGACTGGCCTTTCCTGAGGCCACCAGAGCGGGTCCCTGAGGTCCCCGTCGTAAGTCGAGAGCACCTGCCGCAACTCGAGAAAATCCAGGAGGTTCTCCCCTCCAGGCGAGATGAGGCCCATTTCCGCTGAGGCGTCTCGAGGCTAATCACACCTAACTCTGGAACTTCCAAAGGGTCCTTCACACCCTTGCTGCAACTCAAGAAGTTCCCGACATACCCGTCTCCACTCGAGAGGAAGCACGAGAGTCCCGCCCATCCAGAGGAGCCCCGTTTCCGCCTCCTAGCTCGAGAGGAGGATCCTTTCCCTGCGTGTCGGGAAAGAATTCCCGGCGTTCCCGTCGCATCTCAAGAGGAGGTCTCCACAGGAAAGGCGAGAGGAACTCCAGGGTCGTGCCACCATTCCCAGAGTCCCCAGATGTCTCAGTCCATTCCAGGGAAACCTGTTTTCCCTGCACTGCCTCGACTTTCAAGCCGAGGATCGACTCACACCACGGTGGCACGTGGGACAGCCCTGTGGGAAAGCCTCGTGGGAAAGCCTCGTGGGAAAAAAGCCTTCCCAGATCCTTGATCACGCGAAGGGAAGCGTGACACTGCTGCTACAGCTCGGGAGGAAAGCGCACGTGCATGCCCCACTCGAGACGAGGACTGACTCCCTGGGGAGACTCCAGAAGTACCCCAAGATCCATGTCAGCACTGGAGAGGAATCCTCAGGTTCCGGCACCGACTCCACACAAGCTTAGGCCCGGCATCGACGGGAGAGGAATCCGAGAGGCCCCGAGCAACTCGCATGGGGACTGGCCTTTCCTGAGGCCACCAGAGCGGGTCCCTGAGGTCCCGTCGTAAGTCGAGAGCACCTGCCGCAACTCGAGAAAATCCAGGAGGTTCTCCCCTCCAGGCGAGATGAGGCCCATTTCCGCTGAGGCGTCTCGAGGCTAATCACACCTAACCTCTGGAACTTCCAAAGGGTCCTTCACACCCTTGCTGCAACTCAAGAAGTTCCCCGACATACCGTCTCCACTCGAGAGGAAGCACGAGAGTCCGCCCACATCCAGAGGAGCCCGTTTCCGCCTCCTAGCTCGAGAGGAGGGATCCTTTCCCTGCGTGGTCGGAAAAGAATTCCCGGCGTTTCCCGTCGCATCTCAAGAGGAGGCGCTCTCCACAGGAAAGGCGAGAGGAACTCCAGGGTCGTGCCACCATTCCAGAGTCCCCCCAGATGTCTCAGTCCATTCCAGGGAAACCTGTTTTTCCCTGCACTGCCTCGACTTTCAAGCCGAGGATCGACTCACACCACGGTGGCACGTGGGACAGCCCTGTGGGAAAAGCCTCGTGGGAAAGCCGTGGGAAGCCTCGAGGAAAGCCACAGATCCCTTGATCACGCGAAGGGAAGCGTGACACTGCTGCTACAGCTCGGGAGGAAAGCGCACGTGCATGCCCCCACTCGAGACGAGGACTGACTCCCCTGGGGAGACTCCAGAAGTACCCCAAGATCCATGTCAGCACTGGAGAGGAATCCTCAGGTTCCGGCACCGACTCCACACAAGGTTTAGGCCCGGCATCGACGGGAGAGGAATCCGAGAGGCCCCCGAGCAACTCGCATGGGGACTGGCCTTTCCTGAGGCCACCAGAGCGGGTCCCTGAGGTCCCCGTCGTAAGTCGAGAGCACCTGCCGCAACTCGAGAAAATCCAGGAGGTTCTCCCCTCCAGGCGAGATGAGGCCCATTTCCGCTGAGGCGTCTCGAGGCTAATCACACCTAACCTCTGGAACTTCCAAAGGGTCCTTCACACCCTTGCTG
>NW_017201077.1:0-6805 GCF_001704415.2 Capra hircus | reverse complement strand
GTAAGACCAATTTGAGCGGTAAATGGGCCAGTAACACCCCATGCTTCAGGTGGCATCCCAAATGCTTACACTGAGCGAATAAGTGAACTAAAATGTAAAAGCCAGGCTTCAAATCACCAAACAACTAAGAATGCAGCTAAAATAATCTCGAGATCACTTGTACCCCTGGAACACTTGCCTGCCCAAGGTGTAAACCTATTTTCGGAAGAAACCAGCAACAGGTCATGCCTTCAAAATTTTCCTACAATTTTCAGAGCTATAAGTCAACCAGCCACTCAGCTCTAAAAAAAACTAGGCATTACTAAGAAAACGTTGCTAAAATGAAACAGACAATAGGAAAAATGCCAAAGATACAGAATACTATCGCGATACGGTAACTGATTTTTTAAAATAACACAATATTTTCAAGGAACTAAAAACAAGATTAGAATGTTTTGACAGCAGAACTAAAACACTATATAAATAGCTGAGTAGAAATTCTACGCAACTGAGAGTACAAGAGTAAGAGCAATGTGGATTGTTTTCAAGGCAAATTACAGACGATCCTCTGAAGAAAGGACTATGACCTAGAATATAGACCACGAGAAAATGTCCAAACCGGAGCGACAGAGAGAAGAATTGGCGCAAAGTAGAGAAAACAATGTAAAAGACAGAAATTGCAGTGGACAGTCTTGATGTGCGTGGAATTTGATATTTCGCAAAAAGGAGAAAGAAGACGGGCGACCGAAACACCTGAGAGATTCGGTGGACTGATAATTTTTTTAAAAAACAGCTAACAAGCTACATGATTCACAAGAATATAAAGGAGAATAAAACATAGCAACGGAAATACTAAGGAATATTACTGTAAAACTGCAAAAAAACAATAGAAAGCGGAAAAAAATCTTAAAAACAGAATTACCTGTCCCACCCACTGCCACACACAGCGGGCTTCCTTGGTTTCAGAAGGTGAAAGAAACCATACTGAAATGCAGGCCAACCCAGGTTTAATCTCTGGGTTGCGAAATCCCCCTAGAGCAACTGCAAACCAACTCCATTCTTTGCCCTGGGAGAGCTCCCATGGCAGAGAGGCAGCCTGGTGGGTACAGTCCATGGGCGCTTTGCAAAGAGCTCGGACAATGACTGAGGGTTTAACCCGTTTCACTTTTCACCACCACACACACACATACAAAAAAACAATATAATTCATAGCTGAATATTTAAAACATAAAAAAGAGCCAGAAAACAATAAAATGATAGCTTTGAAGGGCTGGAAAAAGATTCCATAACCAATTAAAAATAAACATTAAACAAGGACATTTTCAGATACAGCTGAGGGAACCGGTCACCAAAAGACCCATTCTAAATGTGGAAGAAAAATGATGCCATTTGGAGGCTTGGGGTGTTGGAGGAAATGGGAGAATGAAGACTGAAGATCATGCCATCTAGCCCCATCACTTCACTGCAAATAGACTGGAAAAAGGCGGAAAGAGTGACAGACTTTATCTCCTTGGGCTTCGAAATCACTGCTGACAGTGACCTCAGCCATGAAATGAAAAGATGCTTGCTCCTTTAAACAAAAGCTATGACAAACCTAGACAGCATATTAGAAAGCAGAGACATCACTTTGGTGAAAAAGGTCCATATAGTCCAGGTTAAGGTTTTTCCAGTAGTCAGCTACAGATGTAATAGTTGACCATAAAGAAGGCTGAGCACCAAAGAAATGATGCTTTCAAACTGTGGCGTTGGAGAACTCTTGAGAGTCCCTTAGACAGCAAGGAGATGAAACCAGTGAGTCCTAAAGGAAATCAACCCTGAATACACATTGTAAGGATTGATGCTGAAGCTGAAGCTCCAATACTTTGGCCACCTGATCCGAAGAAACTGACTCATTGGAAAAGATCCTGATGCTGGGAAAGATTGGGGAAGGAGGAGAAGAGGGAGACAGAGGATGAGACGGTTGCAGGGTATCATCAACTCAGTGGACATGAGTCTGAGCAAACTTGGGGAGATAGTAATGAAGGACAGCAGCCAGGTGTGCTGCAGTTCATTGGGCAGCAGGGAGTTGGACACGACAGCGACTGAACAACAACAAATTAAATAAATTATAAATAAAATTGACCGCATTTACGTAACTTCTTTTCGATAGAAAAGTGATATCTTCTGGAGAAGGAAATGGCACCCCACTCCTGTTTTCTTGCCTGGGAAATCTCATGGACAGAGAAGCCTGGTGGGCTGCAGTCCATGGGGTCAAAAAGAGTTGGAAGAGTGGACTTAGTGACTAAAACAAACAACAAATTCATCATGGCACTATTCACAGCAACAAAGACATGGGTACAATCTAATGTACATTGACAGATGAATGGATTAAAAATGTGGTGTATATATATATATATACAGTGGAATACTATTCATCTTTATAAGAAGGAAATTCTGCAATATATAACAACATGGATGAACCTTGAGGACACCCATGTAAAGTGAAATAAGCCAGTCACAGAGAGACAAATATAGTATGATTCCACTTATATGAGATACCTAAAATATTCTTTGCAGCCAAAGATGAAGAAGCTCTGTACAGTCAGCAAAAACAAGACCAGGAGCTGACTGTGGCTCAGATCATGAACTCCTTATTGCCAAATTCAGACTTAAATTGAAGAAAGTAGGGAAAACACTAGACCATTCAGGTATGACCTCAAATCAAATCCTCTTATGATTATACACTGGAAGTGAGAAATAGAGTTTAAGGGCCTAGATCTGTAGATAGAGTGCCAGATGAACTATGGACTGAGGTTCGTGACATTATACCAGGAAGACAGGGATCAAGACCATCCCCATGGAAAAAGAATGCAAAAAAGCCAAATGGCTGTCTGGGGAGGCCTTACAAATAGCTATGAAAGAACAGAGACGTGCAAAAACCAAAGGAGAAAAGGAAAGAGGTATAAGCATCTGAATGCAGAGTTCCAAAGAATAGCAAGGAGATATAAGAAAGCCTTCTTCAGTGATCAATGCAAAGAAATAGAGGAAAAAAACAGAATGGGAAAGACTAGAGATCTCTTCAAGAAAATTAGAGATACCAAGGGAACATTTCATGCAAAGATGGGCTCGATAAAGGATAGAAATGGTATGGACCTAACAGAAGCAGAAGATATTAAGAAGAGGTGGCAAGAATACACAGAAGAACTGTATAAAACAGATCTTCACAACCCAGATAATCACGATGGTGTGATCACTCATCTAGAGCCAGACATCCTGGAATGTGAAGTCAAGTGGGCCGTTAGGAAGCATCACTATGAACAAAGCTAGTGGAGGTGACAGGAATTCCAGTAGAGCTATTTCAAATCCTGAAAGATGATGCTGTGAAAGTGCTGCACTCAATATGCCAGCAAATTTGGAAAACTCAGTCAGGTGGCCACAGGACTGGAAGGAGGTCAGTTTTCATTCCAATCCCAAAGAAAGGCAATGCCAAAGAATGCTCAAACTACCGCACAATTGCACTCATCTCACACGCTAGTAAAAGTAATGCTCAAAATTCTCCAAGCCAGGCTTCAGCAATATGTGAACCATAACTTCCAGATGTTCAAGCTGGTTTTAGAAAAGACAGAGGAACCAGGGATCAAATTTGCCAACATCCGCTAGATCATTGGAAAAAGCAGGAGAGTTCCAGAAAAACATCTATTTCTGCTTTATTGACTATGCCAAAGCCTTTGACTGTGTGGATCACAATAAACTGTGGAAAATTCTGAAAGAGATGGGAATACCAGGCCACCTGACCTGCCTCTTGAGAAATCTGTATGCAGGTCAGGAAGCAACAGTTAGAACTGGATATGGAACAATCAGACTGGTTCCAAATAGGAAAAGGAGTACATCAAGGCTGTATATTGTCACCCTGCTTATTTAACTTCTATGCAGAGTACATCATGAGAAACGCTGGGACTGGAAGAAACACAAGCTGGAATCAAGATTGCCGGGAGAAATATCAGTAACCTCAGATATGCAGATGACACCACCCTTATGGCAGAAAGTGAAGAGGAGCTAAAAAGCCTCTTGATGAAAGTGAAAGAGGAGAGTGAAAAAGCTGGCTTAAAGCTCAACATTCAGAAAACGAAGATCATGGCATCCGGTCCCATCACTTCATGGGAAATACATGGGGAAACAGTGGAAACAGTGTCAGACTTTATTTTGGGGGGCTCCAAAATTACTGCAGATGGTGACTGCAGTCATGAAAATTAAAAGACGCTTACTCCTTGGAAGAAAAGTTATGACCAACCTAGATAGTATATTACAAAAGCAGACACATTACTTTGCCGACTAAAGGTCCGTCTAGTCAAGGCTATGGATTTTCCAGTAGTTCATGTATGGATGTGAGAGTTGGACTGTGATAGAAAGGCTGAGCACCAAAGAATTGATGCGTTTGAACTGTGGTGTTGGAGAAGACTCTTGAGAGTCCCTTGGGACTGCAAGGAGATCCAGCCAGTCCATTCTGAAGGAGATCAGCCCTGGGATTTCTTTGGAAGGAATGATGCTAAGCTGAAACTTCAGTACTTTGGCCACCTCATGCGAAGGGTTGACTCATTGGAGAAGACTCTGATGCTGGGAGGGATTGGGGGGCAGGAGGAGAAGGGGACGACAGAGGATGAGATGGCTGGATGGCATCACTGAACTCGATGGAGCACTGAATCTGAGTGAACTCTGGGAGTTGGTGATGCCATCCAGCCATCTCATCCTCTGTCGTCCCCTTCTCCTCCTGCCCCCAATCCTTCCCAGCATCAGGAGTCTTCTCCAATGAGTCAACCCTTCGCATGAGGTGGCCAAAGTACTGAAGTTTCAGCTTTAGCATCATTCCTTCCAAAGAACATCCCAGGGCTGATCTCCTTCAGAATGGACTGGCTGGATCTCCTTGCAGTCCAAGGGACTCTCAAGAGTCTTCTCCAACACCACAGTTCAAACGCATCAATTCTTTGGTGCTCAGCCTTCTACACAGTCCAACTCTCACATCCATACATGACTACTGGAAAATCCATAGCCTTGACTAGACTGGACCTTAGTCGGCAAAGTAATGTGTCTGCTTTTGAATATAGCTATCTAGGTTGGTCATAACTTTTCTTCCAAGGAGTAAGCAGTCTTTTAATTTTCATGGACTGCAGTCACCATCTGCAGTGAATTTTGGAGCCCCCCAAAATAAAGTCTGACACTGTTTCCACTGTTTCCCCATGTATTTCCCATGAAGTGATGGGACCGGATGCCATGATCTTCGTTTTCTGAATGTTGAGCTTTAAGCCAAGCTTTTTCACTCTCCTCTTTCACTTTCATCAAGAGGCTTTTTAGCTCCTCTTCACTTTCTGCCATAAGGGTGGTGTCATCTGCATATCTGAGGTTACTGATATTTCTCCCGGCAATCTTGATTCCAGCTTGTGTTTCTTCCAGTCCAGCGTTTCTCATGATGTACTCTGCATAGAAGTTAAATAAGCAGGGTGACAATATACAGCCTTGATGTACTCCTTTTCCTATTTGGAACCAGTCTATTGTTCCATGTCCAGTTCTAACTGTTGCTTCCTGACCTGCATACAGATTTCTCAAGAGGCAGGTCAGGTGGTCCTGGTATTCCCATCTCTTTCAGAATTTTCCACAGTTTATTGTGATCCACACAGTCAAAGGCTTTGGCATAGTCAATAAAGCAGAAATAGATGTTTTTCTGGAACTCTCCTTGCTTTTTCCATGATCTAGCGGATGTTGGCAATTTGATCTCTGGTTCCTCTGCCTTTTCTAAAACCAGCTTGAACATCTGGAAGTTCATGGTTCACATATTGCTGAAGCCTGGCTTGGAGAATTTTGAGCATTACTTTACTAGCTGTGTGAGATGAGTGCAATTGTGCGGTAGTTTGAGCATTCTTTGGCATTGCCTTTCTTTGGGATTGGAATGAAAACTGACCTCCTTCCAGTCCTGTGGCCACTGCCTGAGTTTTCCAAATTTGCTGGCATATTGAGTGCAGCACTTTCACAGCATCATCTTTCAGGATTTGAAATAGCTCTACTGGAATTCCTAGTC
Organism: Capra hircus; assembly: GCF_001704415.2. Classification (NCBI taxonomy): domain Eukaryota; kingdom Metazoa; phylum Chordata; class Mammalia; order Artiodactyla; family Bovidae; genus Capra; species Capra hircus. The sequence goes on along the minus strand of NW_017201077.1, from coordinate 777 downwards.
ACCTCCACTAGCTTTGTTCATAGTGATGCTTTCCTACAGGCCCACTTGACTTCACATTCCAGGATGTCTGGCTCTAGATGAGTGATCACACCATCAGTGATTATCTGGGTCGTGAAGATCTTTTTGTACAGTTCTTCTGTGTATTCTTGCCACCTCTTCTTAATATCTTCTGCTTCTGTTAGGTCCATACCATTTCTGATCCTTTATCGAGCCCATCTTTGCATGAAATGTTCCCTTGGTATCTCTAATTTTCTTGAAGAGATCTCTAGTCTTTCCCATTCTGTTTTTTTCCTCTATTTCTTTGCATTGATCACTGAAGAAGGCTTTCTTATCTCTCCTTGCTATTCTTTGGAACTCTGCATTCAGATGCTTATACTCTTTCCTTTTCTCCTTTGGCTTTTTGCGTCTCTTCTTTTCATCAGCTATTTGTAAGGCCTCCCCAGACAGCCATTTTGCTTTTTTGCATTTCTTTTTCCATGGGGATGGTCTTGATCCCTGTCTCCTGTATCAATGTCACGAACCTCAGTCCATAGTTCATCTGGCACTCTATCTATCAGATCTAGTCCCTTAAATCTATTTCTCACTTCCAGTGTATAATCATAAGGGATTTGATTTATGGTCATACCTGAATGGTCTAGTGGTTTTCCCTACTTCTTCAATTTCAAGTCTGAATTTGGCAATAAGGAGTTCATGATCTGAGCCACAGTCAGCTCCTGGTTCTTGTTTTTGCTGACTGTACAGAGCTTCTTCATCTTTGGCCTGCAAAGAATATTTTTA
>NW_017201076.1:0-6805 GCF_001704415.2 Capra hircus | reverse complement strand
CACTGATCACGACCTCCAAGCAAGCGCATTCCAGCTGTGTGACATTCAGGAAGCAGGAGACTGGGAAAACTATCTTCCTTAGAGGAAGGAAAGTCATCCACAGAGAGTGTGTTTTCAGGCCTCTCTTTGCAGCAAGTGTTTTGCCTTCTCAGACATCAGAGCTGCAGGCCTTGCTCTGAGGGCCTCAATTGCAGAGTCAGGGCTGTGTGTCTCACTGCACTTTCCAAGCATTTGCAGACACATTCCTAGGTTGGAGCAGTGCTCCCATGAGAAAGAAGCCTCGGAGTGTGTCTGAGCGGGCTGAGTGCCATGCTAGGGTCACCTAGTCGAGGGTACCTTGCACATCCAATGGCCCCAGGCGAGTAGCTATGGACCAGCCCTTCGGTTGAGACATCCCAAAGCAGGAACAAAGCTAGCTCTGTCAGAAGGAGGAAAAAAACAGCAATGGGATGGATTTTCAAGCAGTTGCTAAGTCACACCACGTTAGGGCTCCCCGGGAAAGAAATGCGAATTTTGGCCTCTAGGCCCAGTATCCAGATGTGTGCACAGGATATTTTCCCCATAGGATTCAAGAATGTTCCAGACAGACCTAGGCTCACTAGCTCTCTCCTGCAGAGGAAAATGAAATATTGTTGCTGAACCACGAAAAGATGCTGGGATTCTTGGCTTATGGAGGAGAAGAATTCAATCCAGGGCCCAAGACGAGGCTTGATTGCTCAGAGCTTTTGTGCAATAGAGTTTTATTAAAGGATAAAGGAGATAGAGAAAGCTTCTGACAGAGACATCACAAGGGGCAGAAAGCATACCCCCTTGCTAGTGTTAGTAATGGAGTTATATACTCTCCAATAAGTTATGACAACGAACAAAAGAATGTCTGGAGGTTGTAAAGACTCACTAGACCTACTCCCATAATTGACATTTTAAGATAACAGGATTAGCCAGAAGGTTTTTTCCAGAGACCGTCCTCAAGAAGGATGCATGATTGTTATATAATCCTAAGGAATGTAGAGGGAAAAACAGTTTGTCCTTCCTTCCTCCTTGAGAATTCTAGACCCCTCTCTCCTTGGGGACCCTTGAACTTCTTATAAACCTGCCTTGGCAATGACTCTCTCAGAAACATGATTGAACAGCCATTTGGAGCTTCCTTTGACTTTCCCTGGGAGGGAGGGAGCCCTCCCTGAGCACAGGGCCTCAGGGGCCATGGCCAATGAAAAATAATCTCCCAGCAAGTGCTTTTCAGCCCTGTGTGACTCTCAGCCCACAGGAGGCTGAGAAAACTCTCTTCCTTGGAGGAAGGAAAGGCAGCCCAAGAGTGTGTTTTCAGGCCTGTATCTTGCAGCAAGTGTTTGGCTTGTTAGACAGAAGACCTGCAGGCCTGTTCCAACAGACTCAATTCCAGAATCAGGGCCTTGTGTCTCCCTGCAGTTTCCTGGCCTTGCAAACACATTCCTAGGTGAGAGCAGTCCTGCCCATGGGGAAGCAGGCTGCGGGAGTGTGTCTGAGGGGGCCAGGTGTCATGCTGGGGTCACCTGGTCTAGGGCACCTTGCACCTCCAATGGACCCCAGGCAAGGAGTTGCAGGCCACCACCTTGCTTCTGAAATCCCCAAAATGGGAGCAAAGCTCGCTCTGTCAGAGGGAAGAAAACAGCAACAGGATGGATTTTCAAGCAGTTGCTAGGCTGTACTGCGTTAGGGCTCCAAGGAAGGAAAATGCGAATTTTAGCCCCTACGACTGGTATCCAGGTGGCTCCCAGGATGATTTCCCCGCAGGATCCAAGAACGTTCCAGACAGACCTGGGCTCACTAGCTCCCTCCTGCAGAGGAAACATGAGAGAACAGCTGTTTGGAGGTTGCTTTGACTTCCCCTGGGAGGGTAGGATCCCTCCCTGGGTGCAGGGCCTCAGGGGCCATTGCCGCTGAGAAATGCCCTCGAAGCCAGACCTTTCCAGCCTTGTATGACTCAGCACGGAGGAGACTGGAAAAGCTCTCTTCCTTGGAGGAAGGAAAGGCAGCCCCAGAGAGTGTGTTTTCACACCTGTATCTTGCAGCAAGTGTTTGGCGTCTCAGACGTCAGACCTCCAGGCCTGCTCCAACGGCCTCAGTTCCAGAGTCAGGGCCGTGTGTCTCCCTGCATTTTCTGAGCCTTGGGAACACATTCCTAGGTCAGAACAGTCCTGCCCATGGGAAGGAGGCTGCGGGAGTGTGTCTGAGGGGGTCGGGTGCCATGCTGGGGTCCAATAGACCTGGTACCTCCAATAGACCCAGGACAACAGCGGTGGGGCTCCCCCTGGCTTCCGAAATGCCAAAGCGAGAAGCAAAGCTAGCTCTATCAGAAGGAAGAAAAAGAGCAATCGGATGGATGTTCAGGCTGTTGCTGGGCCGCACCACTTCAGGGTCCCCCCGAGAGGAACAGGCGCCCTGTGGCCCCTAGGTCCGATATGCAGGTTAACACACAGGGTGTGTCCCCATAGGAGCCAAGAATTTTCCTGACAGACCTAGGCTCACTGAGCTCTCCTACAGGGCAAAAGGGGTAGAACAGACTGTGGATGTGACTCTGCCTTTCCCAGCGAGCATGGGGCCCTCTCTATGGATTTCTCGAGTTTGGGCAGGTGCTCTCAACATACCAACGTGACCTCAGGGACAGTGTAGCAGATGTGTCACGCTTCCCTTCGCGGATCAGGGATCTGTGGCTTTCCCACGAGGCTTTCCCACAGGGCTGTCCCACGTGCCACCATGGTGTGAGTGGATCCTCGGCGTGAAATTCGAGGCATTGCGGGGAAAACAGGTTCCTCTGAAATGGACTGAGATATCTGGGGGACTCTTGGAATGGTGGTACGACCCTGGAGTTCCTCTCGCCTTTCCTATTTGAGAGCCTTTGCTCTTGAGAGGCCACGGGAACGCTGAAAAATCTTTCCTGACTAAGCAGGATAGGATCCCTCATCTCGAGCTACCAGGCGGAAACGGGGTTCCCCTGGATGTGGCCGGGACCCTCGTGCTTCCTCTCGAGTGGAGACGGGTATGTCGGGGAACTTCTTGAGTTGCAGCAAGGACCCTTTTGAATTTCCAGAGTTTAGGTGTGATGAGCCTCCAGACGCCTCAGAGGAAATGGGCCTCATCTCGCCTGGAGCGGAGAACCTCCTGGATTTTCTAGAGTTGGGCAGGGTCTCTCGAGTTACGACGGGAACCTCAGGGACCCGCTCTGGTGGCCTCAGGAAAGGCCAGTGCCCATGGGACTTGCAAGGGGGCCTTTCGGGATTCCTCTCCCGTCGATGTCGGGGCCTAAGACCTTGTGTGGAGTCCAGGCTGGAACCTGAGGATTCCTCTCCAGTGCTGATATGGATCTTGGGTACTTCTGGAGTCTCTCCTGGGGAGTCAGTGCTCATCTCGTGTGGGGCATGCACGTGAGCTTTCCTCACGAACTGTAGCAGCAGTGTCACACTTCCCGTCGCGGGGATCAAGGGATCTGTGGCTTTCCCTCGAGGCTTTCCGACGAGGCTTTCCCACAGGGCTGTCCCACGTGGGACATGCCATGGTGGAGTGAGTATATCCTCGGAGTGAAAGTAGAGGCAGTGGAGGGAAAACAAGTTCCTCTGGAATGGACTGAGACATCTGGGGGTCCCTTGGAATTGTGGCACGACACTGGGGTTTCTCTCGCCTTTCCTGTTGAGAGCGCCTCTTCTTGAGATGCGACGGGAAAGCCGGGAATTCTTTCCAGACGAAGCAGGAAAAGAATCCCTAATCTCAAGCGACGAGGTGGAAACCAGGCTCCTCTGGATGTGGGCGGGACCTCATGCTTCCTCGAGTGGAGACTGGTATATCGGGGAACTTCTTGAGTTGCAGCAAGCGTGTGAAGGACCCTTTGGAAGTTCCAGAGGTTAGGTGTGATTAGCCTCGAGACGCGCCTCAGCGGAAATGGGGGCTCATCTCGCCTGGAGGGGAGAACCTCCTGGATTTTCTCGAGTTGCTGCAGGTGCTCTCGACTTAAGACGGGGACCTCAGGGACCCGCTCTGGTGGCCTCAGGAAAGGCCAGTCCCCATGCGAGTAGCTCCGGGGCCTATTGGGATTCCTCTCCCTTCGATGCCGGTGCCTAAGACCTTGTGTGGAGTCGGTGCTGGAACCTGAGGATTCCTCTCCAGTGCTGACATGGATCTTAGGGTACTTCTGGAGTCTCCCCAGGGGAGTCAGTCCTCCTCTCAGTGGGGCTTGCACGTGTGCTTTCCTCCCGCGTTGTAGCAGCAGTGTCACCCTCCCGTCGCGTGGATCATGGGATCAGTGGCTTTCCCTCGAGGCTTTCCCACGAGGCTTTCCCACGAGGCTTTCCTATGAGGCTTTCCCACAGGGCTGTCCCACGTGCCACCGTGGTGTGAGTCGATCCTCGGCTTGAAAGTCGAGGCAGTGCAGGGAAAACAGGTTTCCCTGGAATGGACTGAGACATCTGGGGGACTCTTGGAATGGTGGCACGACCCTTGAGTTCCTCTCGCCTTTCCTCTGGAGAGCGCCTCCTCTTGAGATGCGACAGGAACGCCGGGAAATCTTTCCCGAACACGCAGGGAAAGGATCCCTCCTCTGGATCTAGGAGGCGGAAACGTAGCTCCTCTGGATCTGGGCGGGACTCTCGTACTTCCTCTCGAGTGGAGACGGGTATGTCGGGAACTTCTTGAGTTACAGCAAGGGTGTGAAGGACCCTTTGGAAGTTCCAGAGGTTAGGTCTGATTAACCTTGAGACGCCTCAGCGGAAATGGGCCTCATCTCGCCTGCAGGGGAGAACCTCCTGGATTTTCTCGTGTTGGGGGCAACTATTCTCGACTTACGACGGGGACCTCAGGGACCCGCTCTGGTGGCCTCAGGAAAGGCCTGTCCACATGGGAGGAATTCGGGGGCCTCTAGGGCCTCCTCTCCCGTCGATGCCGGGGCCATAGACCTTGTGTGGAGTCGGTGCCGGAACTTGAGGATTCCTCTCAGGTGCTGACATGGACCTTGGGGTACTTCTGGAGTCTCCCTAGGGGAGTCAGCCCTCGTCTCGAGTGGGGGCATGCACTTGCGCTTTCCTCCCGAGATGGGGCAGCAGTGTCATGCTTCCCGTCGAGTGGATCAAGGAATCAGTGGCTTTTCCTCGAGGCTTTTCCACAAGGCTTTCCCACGAGGCTTTTCCACAGGGCTGTTCCACGTGCCAACGTGGTGTGAGTCGATCCTGGGCTTGAAAGTCGAGTCAGTGCAGGGAATACAGGTTTCCCTGGAATGGACTGAGACATCTGCGGGACTCTCGGATTGGTGGCAAGACCCTGGAGTTCCTCTCGCCTTTCCTGTGGAGAGGCCCTCCTCTTGAGATGCTATGGGAACACCGGGAATTCTTTCCCGACCATGCAGGAAAAGGAACCCTCCTCTCGAGCAAAGAGGCGGAAACGGGGTTCCTGTGGATGTGGGCGGGACTCTGGTGCTTCCTCTCGAGTAGAGACAGGTGTGTCGGGGAACTTCTTAAGTTGCAGCAAGGGTGTGAAGGACCCTTTAGAAATTCCAGACGTTAGGTGTGATTAGCCTTGAGACACCTCAGCGGAAATGGGCCTCAACTCGCCTGGAGGGGAGAACTTCCTGGATTTTCTCGAGTTGCGGCAGGTGCTCTCGACTTACGACGGGGACCTCAGGGACCCGCTCTGGAGGCCTCAGGAAAGGCCAGTCCCCATGCGAGTTGCTCGGGGCCTCTCGGGATTCCTCTCCCGTCTATGCCGGTGCCTAAGATCTTGTGTGGAGTCGGTGAAGGAACCTGAGCATTCCTATCCAGTGCTGACCTGGATTTTTGGGTACTTCTGGAGTCTGCCCAGTGGAGTCAGTCCTCTTCTCGAGTGGGGGCATGCACGTGCGTTTTCCTCCCGAGCTGTAGCAGCAGTGTCACGCTTCCCTTCGCGTGGATCAAGGGATCAGGGGCTTTCCTCGAGGCTTTCCACGAGGCTTTCCCACGAGGCTTTCCCACAGGGCTGTCCCACGTGCCACCGTGGTGTGAGTCAATCCTCGGCTTGAAAGTCGAGGCAGTGCAGGGAAAACAGGTTTCCTGGAATGGACTGAGACATCTGGGGAACTCTGGGAATGGCACGACCCTGGATTTCCTCTCGCCTTTCCTGTGGAGAGCGCCTCCTCTTGAGATTCGACGTGAATGCCGGGAATTCTTCCCCGACCAAGCAGGGAAAGGTTCCCTCCTATCGAGCTAGGAGGCGGAAACGGGGCTCCTCTGGATGTGGGCGGAATTCTCGTGCTTCCTCTCGAGTGGACACGGGTATGTCGTGGATCTTCTTGAGTTGCAGCAAGGGTGTGAAGGATCTTGGAAGTTCCAGATGTAAGGTGTGATTAGCCTCGAGACGCCTCTGTGGAAATGGGCCTCATCTCGCTTGGAGGGGAGAACCTCCTGGATTTTCTCGATTGGGGTAGGTGCTCTCGACTTACGACGGGGACATCAGGGACCCGCTCTGGTGGCATCAGGAAAGGCCAGTCCCCATGCGAGTTGCTCGGGGCCCTCTCGGGATTCCTCTCCCGTCGATGCTGAGGCCTAAGACCTTGTGTGGAGTCAGTGCCGGAACCTGAGGATTCTTCTCCAGTGCTGACATGGATCTTGGGGTACTTCTGGAGTCTCCCCAGGGGAGTCAGTCCTCGTCTCGAGTGGGTGTATTCACGTGCGCTTTCCTCCCGAGCTGTAGCAGCAGTGTCGCGCTTCCATTCGCGTGGATCAAGTTATCTGTGGATTCCCTCGAGGCTTACCCACGAGGATTTCCCACGAGGCTTCCCACGAGGCTGTCCCACGAGGCTGTCCCACGA
>NW_017201075.1:0-6806 GCF_001704415.2 Capra hircus | reverse complement strand
AGACTCCAGAAGTACCCCAAGATCCATGTAAGCACTGGAGAGGAATCCTCAGGTTCCGGCACCGACTCCACACAAGTCTTAGGCGACTTCATCTACGGGAGAGAGGAATCCCAAGAGGCCCGCCGAGCAACTCGCATGGCGTCTGGCCTTTCCTGAGGCCACCAGAGCGGGTCCCTGATGTCCCCGTCGTAACTCGAGAGCACCTGCCCACAACTCGAGAAAATCCAGGAGGTTCTCCCCTCCAGGCGAGATGAGGCCCATTTCACTGAGGCGTCTCGAGGCTAATCACACCTAACCTCTGGAACTTCCAAAGGGTCCTTCACACCCTTGCTGCAACTCAAACAAGTTCCCCGACATACCCGTCTCCACTCGAGAGGAAGCACGAGAGTCCCGCCCACATCCAGAGGAGCCCCGTTTCCGCCTCATAGCTCGAGAGGAGGGATCCTTTCCTGCGTGTCGGGAAAGAATTCCCAGCGTTCCGTCGCATCTCAAGAGCGCTCTCTCCACAGGAATGGCGAGAGGAACTCCAGGGTCGTGCCACCATTCCTAGAGTCCCCCAGATGTCTCAGTCCATTCGAGGGAATCGTGATTTCCCCGCACTGCCTCGACTTTCAAGCCGAGGATCGACACACACCACGGTGGCACGTGGGACAGACCTGTGGGAAAGACTCGTGGGAATCCCTCCTGGGGAAAGCCTCGAGGGAAAGCCACAGATCCCTTGATTCACGCGAAGGAAGCGTGACCACTGCTGCTACAGCTCGGAAGGAAAGCACACGTGCATGCCCCCACTCGAGACGAGGACTGACTCCCCTGGGAAGCCTCCAGATAGAACCCCAAGATCCATGTCAGCACTGGAGAGGAATCCTTCAGGTTCCGGCACCGACTCCACACAAGGTCTTAGGCCCCCGGCATCGACGGGAGAGGAATCCCGAGAGGCCCCCCGAGCAACTCGCTATGGGGACTGGCCTTTCCTGAGGCCACCAGAGCGGGTCCCTGAGGTCCCCGTCGTAAGTCGAGAGTACCTGCCGTACCTCGAGAAAATCCAGGAGGTTCTCCCCTCCAGGCGAGATGAGGCTCCTTTCCGCCGTGCGTCACGAGGCTAATCACATCTAACACCTGGAACTTCCAAAGGGTCCTTCACACCCTTGCTGCAACTCAAGAAGTTTCCCCGACATACCCGTCTCCACTCGAGAGGAAGCACGACGAGAGTACCGCCCACATCCAGAGGAGCCCCGTTTCTCCCTCCTAGCTCGAGAGGAAGGATCCTTTCCCTGAGTGGTCGGGAAAGAATTCCCGGCGTTCCCGTCGCATCTCAAGAAGAGGCGCTCTCCACAGGAAAGGCGAGAGGAACTCCAGGGTCGTGGCCACGTTAATAGAGTCCCCCCAGAAATCTCAGTCCATTCCAGGGAAACCTGTTTTCCCTGTCCTACCTCAACTTTCAAGCCGAGGATCGACTCACTAAACGGTGCCACGTGGGACAGCCTGTGGGAAAGCCTCGTTGGAAAGCCTGGTGGGAAAGCCTCGAGGGAAAGCCACAGATCCCTTGATCCTCGAGAAGGGAAGCGTGACACTGCTGCTAAAGCTTGGGAGGAAAGCGCAGGTGCATGCCCCCAAAGAGACGAGGACTGACTTCCCTTGGGGAGACCCCAGAAGTACCCCAAAGTCCATGTCAGCACTGGAGAGGAATCCTCAGGTTCTGGCAACCGACTCCACACAAGGTCTTAGGTACCGACATTGACGGGAGAGGAATCCCGAGAGGCCCCTGAGCAACTCGCATGGGGTCTAACCTTTCCTGAGGCCACCAGAGCGGGTCGCTGAGGTCCCCGTCGTAAGTCGAGAGCACCTTCGGCAACTCGAGAAATCCAGGAGGTTCTCCCCCTCCAGGCGAGATGAGGCCCATTTCCGCTGAAGCGTGTCCGAGGCTAATCCATGTATCCTCTGGAACTTCCAAAGGGTGCATCAAAACCCTTGATGCAACTCAAGAAGTTCCCCAACATACGCGTCTCCACTCGAGAGGAAGCAGGAGAGTTCCCGCCTACATCCAAAGGAGCCCTGTTTCCGCCTCCTAGCTCGAGAGGAGGGATCCTCTCCCTGCGTATTCGGGAAAGAATTCCGGCGTTCCCGTCGCATCTCAAGAGGGGCGCTCTCCACAGGAAAGGCGAGAGAACTCCAGGGTCGTGCCACCATTCCCAGAGTCCCCCAGATGTCTCAGTCCATTCCAGGGAAACCTGTTTTCCCTGCACTGCCTCGCCTTTCAAGCTGAGGATTCTGAACTCACACCACGTGTGGCACGTGGCACAGCCCTGTGGGAAAGCCTCGTGGGAAAAGCCTCGTGGGAAGCCTCGAGCGAAAGCCACAGATCCCTTGATTCCACTCGAAAGGGAACCGGTGAAACTGCTGACACAGCTCGGGAGGAAAGCCGAACGTAGCATGCCCCCACTCGAGACGAGGACTGACTCCACTGGGGAGACCTCCAGAAGTACCCCAAGATCCATGTCAGCACTGGAGAGGAATCCTCAGGTTCCGGCACCTACTTCACACAAGGTCTTAGGCCCCGGCATCGACGGGAGAGGAATCCCAAGAGGCCCCCGAGCAGCTCGCATGGGGACTGGCCTTTCCTGAGCCCACCAGAGCGGGTACCTGAGGTCCTCCGTCGTTAGTCGAGAGCACTTGCCGCAACTCGAGAAATATACAGGAGGTTTCTCCCCTCCAGGCGAGATGAGGCCCATTTCCGCTGAGGCGTATCGAGGCTAATCACACCTAACCTCTGGAACTTCCAAAGGGTCCTTCACACCTTGCTGAAACTCAAGAAGTTCCCCGACATACCCGTCTCCACTCGAGAGGAAGCACGAGAGTCCCGCCCACATCCAGAGGATTCCTGTTTCCGCCTCCTAGCTCGAGAGGAGGGATCCTTTGCCTGCGTTGTCGGGGAAGATTTCCCGGGTTTCCGTCGCATCTCAAGAGGAGGCGCTCTCCACATGAAAGGCGAGAGGAAATCCAGTGTCTTGCCACCATTCCCAGAGTCCCCAGATGTCTCTGTCCATTACAGGGAAACATGTTTTCCCTGCATTTCGTCGACTTTCAAGACGAGGATCGACTCACTCCACGGTGGCACGTGGGACAGCCCTGTGGAAAAGCCTCGTGGGAAAGCCTCGAGGGAAAGACACAGATCCCTAGATCCACGCGAAGCGGAAGCGCGACACTGGCTGCTACAGCTCGGAAAGGAAATAGCACGTGCAATGCCCCCACTCGAGACGAGGACTGACTCCACTGGGGGAGACTCCAGAAAGTACACCAGATCCACGTCAGCACTGGAGAGGAATCCTCAGGTTCCAGCACTTACTTCACACAAGGTCTTAGGCCCCAGCATCGACGGGAGAGGAATCCCGTGTGGACCCCCGAGCAAAGTAGCATGGGACTGGTCTCTCTCCGAGGCCACCAGAGCGGGTGCCGAGAGGTTCCCCGTCGAAAGTCGAGAGGCACCTGCCGCAACAAGAGAAAATCCTGGAGGTTCTCCCCTCCAGGCGAGATGAGGCCCATTTCCGCTGAGGCGGTCACGAGGCTAATCACACCTAAACCTCTGTAAACTTCGAAAAGGGTCCTTCACACCCTTGCTACAACTCAAGAAGATCCCCGACATACCCGTCTCCACTCAAGAGGAAGCACGAAATTTCTGCCCACATCCAGAGGAGCCCCGTTTACGGCCTCCTAGCTCGAGAGGAGGGATTCTTTCCCTGCGTGGTCGGGAAAAGAATTCCAGGCATTACCGTCGCATCTAGAGGAGGCGTTCTTCCACAGGAAAGGCGAGAGGAACTCCAGGGTCGTACCACCATTCCAGAGTCCCCCAGATATCTCCGTCCATTCCAGGGAAACCTGTTTTCCCTGCACTGCCTCGACTTTCCAAGCCGAGGATCGACACACACCACGGTGGAACGTAGGACAGCTCTGAGGGAAAGCCTCGTGGGAATGCCCCTGATCCCTTGATCCACGCGAAGGGAAGCGCGACACTGTTGCTACAGATCGGGAGGAAAGCGTACGTGCATGCCCCCACTCGAGACGAGGACTGACTCCCCTGGGGAGACTCCAGAAGTTTCCCAAGATCCATGTCAGCACTGGAGAGGGATCCTCAGGTTCCGGCACTGACTCCACACAAGGTCTTACGCCCCAGCATCGACGGGAGAGGAATCCCGAGAGGACCCCGAACAACTCGCATGGGGACTGGCCTTTCCTGAGGCCACCAGAGCGGGTCCCTGAGGTCCCCGTCGTAAGTCGAGAGCACCTGCCACAACTCGAGAAAATCCATGAGGTTCTCCCCTCCAGGCGAGATGAGGCCCATTTCCGCTGAGGCGTCTCAAGGCTAATCACACCTATCACCTGGAACTTCCAAAGGGTCCTTCACACCCTTGCTGCAACTCAAGAAGATCCCCGACATACACGTCTCCACTCGAGAGGAAGCACGAGAGTCCGCCCACATCCAGAGGAGCCCCGTTTCCGCCTCCTAGCTCGAGGGAGGGATCCTTTCCCTGCATGGTCGGGAAAGAATTCCCGGCCTTCCCGTCGCATCTCAAGAGGAGGTGCTCTCCACAGGAAAGGCGAGAGGAACTGCAGGGTCGTGCCACCATTCCCAGAGTCCCCCAGATGTCTCAGTCCATTCCAGGAAAACCAGTTTTCCCTGCAGTGCCTCGACTTTCAAGCCGAGGATCGACTCACACCACAGTGGCACTTTGGACAGCCCTGTGGGAAAGCCTCGTGGGAAAGCCTCCTGGAAAACCCTCGAGGGAAAGCCCCTGATCCCTTGATCCACACGAAGGGAAGCGTGACACTGCTGCTACAGATCGGGAGGAAAGAGCACGTGCATGCCCCCACTCCAGACGAGGACTGATTCCACTGGGGAGACTCCAGAAGTACCCCCAGATCCATGTCACCTCTGGAGAGGAATCTTCAGGTTCAGGCACCGGCTCCACACAAGTTCTTAGGCCCTGCATCGAAGGGAGAGGAATCCCGAGAGGCCCCGAGCAACTCGCATGGGGACTGGCCTTTCCTGAGCGCACCAGAGCGGGTCCCTGTGGCTTTCCCACGAGGCTTTCCACGAGGCTTTCCCACATGGCTGTCCCACGTGCAACCGTGGTGTCAGTCGATCCTCGGCTTGAATGTCGAGGCAGTGCAGGGAAAACAGGTTTCCCTGGAATGGACTGAGACATCTGGGGGACTCAGGGAATGGTGGCACGACCCTGCAGTTCTCTCGCCTTTCCTGTGGAGAGCGCCTCCTCTTGAGATGCCGACGGAACGCCGGGAATCTTTTCCCGACCACGCAGAGAAAGGATCCCTCCTCTCGAGCTAGGAGCCGAAACGGTGCTCCTCTGGATGTGGGCGGGACTCTCGTGCCTTCTCTCGAGTGGAGACGGGTATGTCGGGGAACTTCTTGAGTTGTAGCAAGGGTGTGAGGGACCTTTGGAAGTTCTAGAGGTTAGGTGTGATTAGCCTGAGACGCCTCAGAGGAAATGGGCCTCATCTCGCCTGGAGGGGAGAACCTCCTGGATATTCTCGAGTTGCGGCAGGTGATCTCGACTTACGACGGGGACCTCAGGGACCCGCTCTGGTGGCTCAGGAAAGGCCAGTCCCCATGCGAGTTTCTCCGGGGCCTCTTGGGGTTCCTCTCCCGTCGATGCCGGTGCTAAGACCTTGTGTGGAGTTGGGTGCCGGAACCTGAGGATTCCTCTCCAGTGCTGACATCGATCTTGGGGTACTTTCTGGAGTCTCCCAGGTGGAGTCCAGTCGCTCGTCTGAGTGGGGCATGCACATGCGCTTTCCTCCGAGCTGTAGCAGCAGTGTCACGCTTCCCTTCGCGTGGATCAAGGGATCTGTGGCTTTCCCTCGAGGCTTTCCCTGGAGGCTTTTTCACGATGCTTTCCTCGAGGCTTTCCCACAGGCTGTCCCACGTGCCACCGTGGCGTAAATGGATCCTCGGCTTGAAAGCCGAGGCAGTGCAGGGAAAAAGGTTTCTCTGGAATGGACTGAGACATCTGGGAGACTCTGGGAATTTGGCACGACCCTGGAGATCCTCTCGCCTTTCCTGTGGGAGCGCCTCCTCTTGAGATGCGACGGGAACGCCGGGAATTCTTTTCCGAACACGCAGGGAAAGGATCCCTCCTCTCAAGCTAGGAGGTGGAAACGGGGCTCCTCTGGATGTGGGCGGGACTCTCGTGCTTCCTCTCGAGTGGAGACGGGTATGTCGGGGAACTTCTTGAGTTGCAGAAGGGTGTGAAGGACCCTTTGGAAGTTCCAGATGTTAATTGTTATTAGACTCGAGACGCCTCAGCGGAAATGGGCCTCATCTCGCCTGGAGGGGAGAACCTCCTGGATTTTCTCGAGTTGCGGCAGGTGCTCTCGACTTACAACGGGGACCTCAGGGACCCGCTCTGGTGGCCTCAGGAAAGGCCAGTCCCCATGCGAGTTGCTCGGGGGCCTCTCGGGATTCCTCTCCTGTCGATGCTGAGGCCTAAGACCTTGTGTGGAGTCGGTGCCGGAACCTGAGGATTCCTCTCCAGTGCTGACATGGATCTTGGGGTATTTCTGGAGTCTCCCCAGGGCAGTCAGTCCTTGTCTCGAGTGGGTGCATGCACGTGTGCTTTCCTCCCGAGCTGTAGCAGCAGTGTCACGCTTTCCTTCGCGTGGATCATGGGATCTGTTCTTTCCCTCGAGGCTTTCCTCGAGTCTTTCCCACGAGGCTTTGCTACAGGCTGTCCACGTGCCACCGTTTGTTTTTGTGAGTCGATCCTCAGCGTGAAAGTCGAGGCAGTGCAGGG
>NW_017201074.1:0-6807 GCF_001704415.2 Capra hircus | reverse complement strand
CCCCAAGACAGCATGTCAGCACTGAGAGGATTGCTCAGGTTCCGGCACCGACTCCACAACAAGATCTTAGGCCCCGGCATCACGGAAGAGGAATCCCGAGAGGCCCCCGAGCAAACTCGCATGGGGACTGGCCTTTACTGAGGCCACCAGAGCGGGTCCCTGAGGTCCCAGTCGTAAGTCGAGAGCACCTGCCGCAGCTCGAGAAAATCAAGGATGGTCTCGCCTCCAGGTCAGATGAGTCCCATTTCCTCTGAGGCGTCTCGAGGCTATTCACACCTAACCTCTGGCACTTCCAAAGGGTCCTTCACACCGTTGCTGCAACTCAAGAAGTTCCCCGACATACCCGTCTCCACTCGACAGGAAGCACGAGAGTTCCACCACATCCAGAGGAGCCCCGTTTCCCCCTCCGAGCTCAAGAGGAGGGATCCTTTCCCTGCGAGGTCGGGAAAGATTTTCCGGCATTCCCGTCGCATCTCAAGAGGAGGCGCTCTCCAGAGGAATGACGAGAGGAACTCCAGGGTCGTGCCACATTCCCAGAGTCCCCCAGATGGCTCCGTCCATTCCAGGGAAACCTGTTTTCCCAGCACTGCCTCGACTTTCAAGCCGAGGATCGACTCACACCACGGTGGCACGTGGGACAGCCCTGTGGAAAAGCCTCGAGGGAAAGCCTCGTGGGAAAGCCTCGAGGTAAAGCCCCTGATCCCTTGATCCATGCGAAGGGCAGCGTGACACTGCTGCTACAGCTCGGGAGGAAAGCGCACGTGCATGCCCCCACTCGAGACGAGGACTGACTCACCTGGGGAGACTCCAGAAGTACCCCAAGTTCCATGTCTGCACTGGAGAGGAATCCTCAGTTTCCGGCAACGACTCCACACAAGGTCTTAGGCCCCGGCATCGACGGGAGAGGAATCCCCAGAGGCACCCGAGCAACTCGCATGGGGACTGGCCTTTCCTGAGGCCACCAGAGCGGGTCCCTGAGGTCCCCGTCGTAAGCCGAGAGCACCTGCCGCAACTCGAGAAAATCCAGGAGGTTCTCCCTCCAGGCGAGATGAGGCCCATTTCCGCTGAGGCGTCTCGAGGCTATTCACACCTAAACTCTGGAATTTCCCAAAGGGTCCTTCACACCCTTGCTGCAACTCAAGAAGTTCCCCGACATACCCGTCTCCACTCGAGAGGAAGCACGAGAGTTCCACCCACATCCAGAGGAGCCCCGTTCCCCTCCGAGCTCAAGAGGAGGGATTCTTTCCCTGCGTGGTTGGGAAAGAATTCCCGGCGTTCCCGTCGCATCTCAAGAGGAGGCGCTCTCCACAGGAAAGGCGAGAGGAACTCTAGGGTCGTGCCACATTCCCAGAGTCTCCCGGATGTCTCCGTCCATTCCAGGGAAACCTGTTTTCCCTGCACTGCCTCGACTTTCAAGCCGAGGATCGACTCACACCACGGTGGCACGTGGGACAGCCCTGTGGTAAAGCTCGAGGAAAGCCACAGATCCCTTGATCCACGCGAGGGAACGCGACACTGCTGCTACAGTTCGGAAGGAAAGCGCACGTGCATGCCCCCACTCGAGACGTGGCCTAACTCCCTTGGGGGACTCCAGAAATACCCCCAAGATCCATGTCAGCACTGGAGAGGAATCCTCAGGTTCCCTCACTGACTCCACACAAGGTCTTAGGCCCCAGCATCGACGGGAGAGGAATCCCGAGAGGCCCCCGAACAACTCGCATGGGGACTGGCCTTTCCTGAGGCCACCAGAGCGGATCCCTGAGGTCCCCGTCGTAAGACGAGAGCTCCTGCCGCAACTCGAAAAAATCCAGGAGGTTCTCCCCTGCAGGCGAGATGAGGCCCATTTCCGCTGAGGCGTCTCGAGGCTAATCAACCTGGACTCTGGAACTTCCAAAGGGTCCTTCACACCCTTGCTGCAACTCAAGAAGTTGCCCGACGTACCCGTCTTCACTCGAGAGGGAGCACGAGGAGTCCCGCCCACATCCAGAGGAGCCCCGTTTCCGTCTCCAAGCTCGAGAGGAGGGATCCTTTCCCTGCGTGGTCGGGAAAGAATTCCCGGCGTTCCCGTCGCATCTCAAGAGGAGGCGCTCTCCACAGGAAAGGCGAGAGGAACTCCAGGGTCGTGCCACCATTCCCAGGGTCCCCCAAATGTCTCAGTCCATTCAAGGGAAACTTGTTTTCCCTGCAGTGCCTCGACTTTCAAGCCGAGGATCGACTCACAACACGGTGTCTCGTGGGACAGCCCTGTGGGAAAGCCTCGTGGGAAAGCCTCTTGGGAAAGCCTCGTGGGAAAGCCTCGAGGGAAAGCCACAGATCCCTTGATCCATACGAAGGGAAGCGCGACACTGCTGCTACAGCTCAGGAGGAAAGCGCACGTGCATGCCCCCAGTCGAGACGAGGACTGACTCCCCCTGGGGAGACTCCAGAAGTACCCCAAGATCCATGTCTGCACTGCAGAGGAATCCTCAGGTTCCGGCACTGACTCCACACAAGGGTCTTAGGCCCCAGCATCGACGGGAGAGGAATCCCGAGAGGCCCCCCATGCAACTAGCATGGGAACTGGCCTTTCCTGAGGCCACCAGAGAGGGTCCCTGTCGTCCCCATCGTAAGACGAGAGCACCCGCCGCAACTCGAGAAAATCCAGGAGGTTCTCCCCTCCAGGCGAGATGAGGCCCATTTCCGCTGAGGCGTCTCGAGGCTATTCACACCTAACCTCTGGAACTTCCAAAGGGTCCTTCACACCCTTGCTGCAACTCAAGAAGTTCCCCGACATAACCGTCTCCACTCGAGAGGAAGCTCGAGAATCCCGCCCACATCCAGAGGAGCCCCGTTACCGCCTCCTAGCTCGAGAGGAGGGATCCTTTCACTGCGTGCTCGGGAAAGAATTGCCGGCTTTTCCGTCGCATCTCAAGAGGAGGCGCTCTCCACAGGAAAGGCGAGAGGAACTCCAGGGTCGTGCCACCATTCCCAGAGTCCCCAGAATGTCTCAGTCCATTCCAGGGAATACTTTTGTCCCTGCACTGCCTCGACTTTCAAAACGGAGGATCGACTGACACCACGGTGTCACGTGGGACATCACTGTGGGAAAGCCTTGTGGGAAAACCTGGTGGGAAAGCGGCGTGGGAAAGCGTCGTGGAAAGCCTCGAGGGGAAAGCCACAGATCCCTTGATCCTCGGAGAAGGGAAGCTCAACACTGCTGCTACAGCTCGGAGGAAAGCGCACGTGCATGCCCCCACTCGAGACGAGGACTGACTCTCCTGGGGAGACTCCAGAAGTGCCCCAAGATACATGTCAGCAATGGAGAGGAATCCTCAGGTTTTGGCACAGACTCCACACAAGATCTTAAGTCCCGGCATCGACGGGAGAGGAATCCCGAGAGGCCCATGAGCAACTCGCATGGGGACTGGCCTTCGTGAGGCCACAATAGCGGGTCCCTGATGTCCCGTCGTAAGTCGAGAGCACCTGCTGCAACTCGAGAAAATCCAGGAGGTTCTCCTCTCCTGGCAAGATGAGGCCCATTTCCGATGAGGGGTCTCGAGGCTAATCACACCTAAACTCTGGAACTTCCAAAGGGTCCTTCACACCCTTGCTGCAACTCAAGAAGTTCCCCAACATGCCCGTCTCCACTCGACAGGAAGCACGAGAGTCCCGCCCACATCCAGAGGAGACCCGTTTCCGCCTCCTAGCTAGAGAGGAGGGATCCTTTCCCTGCGTGGTCGGGAAAGAATTCCTGGCGTTCCCCGTCGCATCTCAAGAGGAGGCGCTCCCCACAGGAAAGGCGAGAGGAACTCCAGGGTCGTGCCACCATTCCAGAGTCCCCCAGATGTCTCAGTCCATTCCAGGGAAACCTGTTTTCCCTGCACTGCCTCGACTTTCAAGCCAAGGATCGACTCACACCACGGTGGCACGTGGGACAGCCATGTGGGAAAGCCTTATGGGAAAGCCTCGTGAGGAAGCCTCGAGGGAAAGCCACTGATCCCTTGATCCACGCGATGGGAGCATGACACCGCTGCTACACCTCGGGAGGAAAGCGCAGGTGCATGCCCCCACTCGGAACGAGGACTGACTCCCCTGGGGAGACTCCAGAAGTACCCCAAGATCCATGTCAGCACTGGAGAGGAAACCTCAGGTTCTGGCACTGACTCCACACAAGGACTTAGGCCCCGGCATCGACGGGAGAGGAATCCCGAGAGGCCCCGAGCAACTCCAATGGTGACTGGCCTTTCCTGAGGCTCCCAGAGCGGGTCCCTGAGATCCCCGTCGTAAGTCGAGAGCACCTGCCCTAACTCGAGAAAATCCAGGAGGTTCTCCCCTCCAGGCGAGATGAGGCCCATTTCTACTGAGGCGTCTCCAGGCTAATCACACCTAACCTCTGTAACTTACAAAGGGTCCTTCACATCCTTGCTGGCAACTCAAGAAGTTCCCCGACATACCCGACTCCTCTCGACAGGAAGCACGAGAGTCCCGCCCACATCAAGAGGATCCCCGTTTCCGCCTGATAGCTCGAGAGCAGGGATACCTTCCCTGCGTGGTCGGGAAAGAGTTCCCGGCATTCCCGTCGCATCTCAAGAGGAGGTGCTCTCCACAGGAAAGGCGAGATGAACTCCAGGGTCGTGCCACCATTCCCAGAGTCCCCCAGATGTCTCAGTCCATTCCAGGGAAAGCTATTTTCCCTGCAATGAATCGACTTTCAAGCCTAGGATCGACTGACACCACAGTGACACGAGGGACAGACCTCTGGGCAAGCCTCGTGGGAAAGCCTCGAGGGAAAGCCAGAGATCCCTTGATTCACGGGAAGGGAAGCGAGACACTGCTGCTACAGCTCGGGAGGAAAGCACACGTGCATGCCCCCACTCGAGACGAGGACTGACTCCCCTGGGGAGACTTCAGAATTATCCCAAGATCCATGTCAGCACTGCAGAGGAAACCTCTGGTTCCGGCACCGACTCCACACAAGGTCTTAGACCCCGGCATCGACGGGAGAGGAATCCGAGAGGCCCCGAGCAACTCGCATGGGGACTGGCCTTTCCTGAGGCCCCCAGAGCGGGTGTTTGAGGTCCCCGTCGTAAGTCGAGAGCAACTGCCCTATCTCGAGAAAATCCAGGAGGTTCTCCCCTCCAGGCGAGATGAGGCCCATTTCTGCTGAGGCGTCTCGAGGCTAATCACACCTAATCTCTGGAACTTCCAAACGGTGCTTCACACCCTGGCTGCAACTCAAGAAGTTCCCCGACATACCGTCCGCACTCGAGAGGAAGCACGAGAGTCCCGCCCACATCCAGAGGTGCCCCGTTTCTGCCTACTAACTCGAGAGGAGGGATCCTTTCCCTGCGTGGTCGGGAAAGTTTTCCCGGCGTTCCCGTCGCATCTCAAGAGGAGGCACTCTCCACAGGAAAGGCGAGAGGAACTCCAGATTCGTGCCACATTCCCAGAGTCCCCCAGATGTCTCCAGTCCATTCCAGGGAAACCTGTTTTCCCTGCACTGCCTCAACTTTTCAAGCCGAGGATCGTCTCACACCACGGTGTCACGCGGGACAGCCCTGTGGGAAAGCCTCGTGGGAAAGCCTCGAGCGAAAGCGACAGATCCCTTGATCCACGAGAAGGGAAGCGTGACCCTCCTGCTACAGCTCGGGAGGAAAGCGAACGTGCATGCCCCCACTCCAGACGAGGACTGACGCCCCTGGGGAGACTCCAGAAGTCCCCGAAGATCCATGTCGGCACTGGAGAGGAAACCTCAGGTTCCGGTACCGGACTCCACACAAGGTCTTAGGCCCTGGCATCAAAGGAAGAGGAAACCCCAGAGGCCCCCGAGCAACTCGCATGGGGACAGGCCTTTCCTGAAGGCCACCAGAGTGGGTCCCTGAGGTCCCTGTCGTAAGTCGAGAGCACCTGCCGCAACTCGAGAAAATCCAGGAGGTTCTCCCCTCCTGGCGAGATAAGGCCCATTTCCGCTGAGGCGTCTAGAGGCTAATCACGTCTAACCTCTGGAACTTCCAAAGGGCCTTTCACACCCTTGCTGCAACTCAAGAAGTTCCCCGACATACCCGTCTCCACTCAAGAAGAAGCACGAGAGTCCCGGCCACATCCAGATGAGCCCTGTTTCTGTCTCCTAGCTCGAGAAGAGATATCCTTTCCCTGCGTCGTCGTCGGAAAGAATTCCCGGTGTCCGTCGTATCTCAAGAGGAGGCGCTGTCCACAGGAAAGGCGAGAGGAACTCCAGGGTCGTGCCACCATTCTAGAGTCCCCCAGATATCTCAGTGCATTCCAGGGAAGCCTTTTTCCCCAGCACTGCGTCGTCTTTCAAACCGAGGATCAACTGACACCACGGTGGCACGTGGACATCACTGTGGGAAAGCCTCGTGGGAAAACCTGGTGGGAAAGCGTCGTGGAAAGCCTCGAGGGAAAGCCACAGATCCTTGATCCTCGTGAAGGGAAGCTCAAACACTGCTGCTACAGCTCGGAGGAAAGTGCACGTGCATGCCCCACTCGAGACGAGGACTGACTCCCCTGGGGAGACTCCAAAAGTGCCCCAAGATACATGTCAGCAATGGAGAGGAATCCTCAGGTTTTGGCACAGACTCCACACAAGGTCTTAGTCCCGGCATCGACGGGAGAGGAATCCCGAGAGGCCCATGAGCAACACGCATGGGGACTGCCTTTCCTGAGGCCACCAGAGCGGGGGTCCCTGAGGTCCCTGTCGTAAGTCGAGAGCACTGCCGCAACTCGAGAAAATCCAGGAGTTCTCCTCTCCTGGCGAGATAAGGCCATTTCCGCTGAGGCGTCTCGAGGCTAATCACATCTAACCTCTGG